>NW_028270176.1:4014289-4229289 GCF_037043375.1 Chiloscyllium plagiosum
CATGGAGTTGACCTCAACCAAGTGTTGCAGATTAGTACATTCCAAAGTCCAGGACTACATGCTGAGGGACACACTAAAGTTTGGGGCAGCTGCTGCCAAAGTGTAGTGGGGAAATACCACAGTCGAAGGTCTTTCTGCCAAAGTTAAATGGGGGTCAGTTCAGTTATTGGACCCCCAAATGTATGCAAATATGATTTTGTATAAGTAAGAGAGGCCTTTGGTTTGTTTGATGGATGGAGTCCAACTCCGATGTTTGTTTGTTTCTTCATATCTCATACAGAAATGAGCTGCCCTTGTGACTACATGTGTATATAAAGGTATTTTGTGAATAAGTTTTTTTTAAAAGATATTAATATCAGTGGATAACACTGCAGCCTCACAGCACCAAGGACCCAGCTTCGATTCCAGCCTTAGGCAACTCTCTGTGTGGAGTTTGCACATTCTCCCTGTGCCTGCGTGGGTTTCCTCTGGGTGCTCCGGTTTCCTCCCACAATCTAAAGATGTGCAGGTTAGGTGGATTAGCCATGTTAAATTGGTGCGTTAGTCAGGGGAAATGTAGAGAAATAAGGGAATGGGTCTGGATGAGTTACTCTTCAGAGGGTCAGTGTGCACTTCCTGGGCTGAAGGGCCTGTTTCCACACTGTCGGGATTCTAAGTTCTAATTCTAAGTTCTAAATTGGAAAAAAGAATACATTGTTGCAGCCACAAAGACCATGCAGGGAGGGAGAGCAGAATTGGCATTTAAGAAGGCCTTTGAAAAGTCTGATAACAGTGGGGAGGAAGCTGTTCTTGAATCAATTCATATGTGCAATGAGTATTTGTGCTCAGTTCATCAATGAACTTCCATTATCATTATTTTTCCATTTCTTAACCTGCTTCCATTGACATCTCGATTTGTTTAATTGCACAGTCATTGTCCAAAACGCTCCACCACTTTTAAAAATCTTATTATTCAGTACTCTCACAGTATGAGCATTATATTTGTCATCGTTTTCCTTGTTGTTGTATTGTTCAACTCAAGAAACTCTGGATGTGAGTTTGCTCGCTGAGCTGGAAGTTTTGGCTTCAGACGTTTTGTCACCACACTAGGGAACACCATCGGTGAGCCTCCAGTGAAGCGCTGGTGTTATGTCCCACTTTCTATTAATGAGTTTAGGTTTCTTTTGGTTGGTGATGTCATTTCCAATTCTTTTTCTCAGAAGATGGTAGATGGGGTCCAACTCGATGTGTTTGTTGATAAAGTTCTAGTTGGAATGCCATGCTTCTAGGAATTCTCATGCGTGTCTCTGTTTAACTTGTCCTAGGATGGATGTGTTGACCCAGTTAAAGTGGTGTCCTTCCTCACCTGTATGTAAGGATACTAGTGATAGTGGATTCATGTCTTTTTATGTCTAGTCAGTGTTCATGAATTCTGGTGTCTACTTTTCTGCCTGTTTGTTCAATGTAGTGATTGTTACAGTTCTGGCAAGGTAATTTGTAGATGATGTTCATTTTGCATGTTGGCTGTATAGGGTCTTTTAAGTTCATTAATTGTTGCTTCAGTGTATTTGTTGGTTTGTGGGCTACCATGATGCCAAGAGGTCTGAGTGGTCTGGCAGTCATTTCTGAGATGTCTTTGATGTAGGATAATGTGGTTAGTGTTTCAGGGTGCATTTTGTCTGCTTGTTTGGGTTTGTTGCTCAGAAATTGGCAAACTGATTATTGGGTACCAATTCTTCTTGAATATGGTGTATAGTTGGTTTTCTTCTACTCTTTGTAGTTCCCCTGTGCTGCAGTGTGTGGTGGAAATAATGTTCTAATGCAGCTTCGTTTGTGGATGTTGGGATGATTGCTTCTGTAGTTAAGTATTTGGTCCTTATGTGTTATTTTCCTGTGGACGTTGGTTTGAAGTTGTCCATTGTTGATTTGCTCTACTGTGACATCTGGGAGTGGCAGTTTGTTATTGCTTTCCTCCTCGTTTGTGAGTTTTATGCCAGTAAGGGTATTATTGATGGTCTTGAAGGTTTCCTCTAATTTGTTTTGTTTAGTGATGACAAAGGTATCTTCCACGTAGCAGACCCAAACTTTGGATTGGATGTTTGGGAGAGTTTTTTTCAAGTCTCTGCATTACTGCTTCTGCTGGGAACCCTGATATCAGAGATCCCATGGGTGTTCAACTGAATTGCTTGTAGGTTTTGTTACTGAAGGTAAAGTAGGTGGTGAGGCATAGGTCCACTAGCTTGACAATGTTGTCATTGCTGATGAAGTTGGCAGTGTCTGACGTTTGTGTCTTTGGCAAGGTTTGTGAAGGTTTGTCACTCAGGTTGAGATTTAGGGTGTAGGTTTGCTCGCTGAGCTGTAGGTTTGATATCCAGACGTTTCGTTACCTGGCTAGGTAACATCATCAGTGGCGACCTCCAAGTGAAGCGAAGCAGTTGTCTCCTGCTATTTATATCTTTCTCCTGGATGGGATTCCTGGGGTTTGTGGTGATGTCATTTCCTGTTCGTTTTCTGAGGGGTTGATAGATGGCATCTAGGTCTATGTGTTTGTTTATGGCGTTGTGGTTGGAGTGCCAAGCCTCTAGGAATTCTCTGGCATGCCTTTGCTTAGCCTGTCCCAGGATAGATGTGTTGTCCCAGTCGAAAAGGTGGCTTTTTTTATCCGTGTGTAGGGCTACGAGGGAGAGAGGGTCGTGTCTTTTTGTGGCTCGCTGGTGTTCGTGTATCCTGATGGCTAACTTTCTTCCTGTTTGTCCTACGTAGTGTTTGTGGCAGTCCTTGCAAGGAAATTTGTAGATGACATTGGTTTTG
The DNA here is from genome assembly GCF_037043375.1 of Chiloscyllium plagiosum. Taxonomy (NCBI): domain Eukaryota; kingdom Metazoa; phylum Chordata; class Chondrichthyes; order Orectolobiformes; family Hemiscylliidae; genus Chiloscyllium; species Chiloscyllium plagiosum. Next base: position 4,017,080 of record NW_028270176.1, read on the forward strand.
TTCATGGAATGTACTGGGTCTTTTAAGTTTGTTAGTTTTTGTTTGAGAGTGTTGGTGGGTTTGTGTGCTACTTGGATTCCGAGGGGTCTTAATAGTCTGGCTGTCATTTCTGAAACTTCTTTGATGTATTGTAAGGTGGTTCGGGTTTCTGGCTGTGTTTGGTCTGCTTGTCATGGTTTGTTCTTGAGGAATCTGCGCACTGTATTTTTTGAGTATCTGTTCTTCTTGAATACGTTGTATAGGTGGTTTGCATAGTTTTGCGTAGTTCGTCTGTGCTGCAGTGTGTGGTGGCTCGTTGGAATAGTGTTTTGATACAGCTTTGTTTTTGTGTGTTGGGATGGTTGCTGGTGAAGTTAAGTATTTGGTCAGTGTTTGTCGGTTTTCTGTATATGCAGGTTTGTGTCTTTGGTTCTTCTAATAGTGTAGTCAGTGTTTCCTTGGCCAGGTTGATGTTGATGGATGTGAACAGGGCTGTTACGTCAAAGGAGAGATCATTATTTCATCCTCTTCTATCTTGGTGTATTTGATGGTCTTCAGGAATTACTGGGTGGAGTGGATGGAGTAGTGTGAGTCCTCTACTAAGACTAAAACGTTTTAGTCTTTTTTGGAGTTACTTTAACAGATTTTGAGGCAAGGTGAGCTTTTCTGGGTGTTTGGTTTAATTATCAGATGGGTTCACCGCCATATTGTAAAAGTTATACCCCAGTTGGGCCCCCAAACTGTTGCGACATGACAGTGAGCCCTTCTGTTAATTAAACTAAACACCCAGAAAAGTTCACCTCGCCTTGTAACCTGTTAAAGTATGAGTGACAGCAAACTCCCAAACTCCACTATTTAAAGAAAAAGCATCTCAATTTATTCTTTAACTCTAAGAGTGAACATTAAACAACAACTATTTATAACTCTAAGCTTCCTTTCGCCTGACTGCTCCTTATCTGCCTCCAACTCTATAACAATCTCCTGTTCCAATAACCACCCATATTAAAATAATGTTAACTTAATTTTCAAACCCAGACAGCAGTGGTCTTCTCAGGTACCCTCCTCCCCTGGCTCATCTTTAGTCTTTTGCTGCAAAGATGTTTCATATGAAAAAGGTACATTTGATTCAGAGTATTTTGAATGGCATTCTCTCACTGTAGATGGCAGTTCATTCACACTCTCTGGCTAGCTGTCAAAATGTCTGTTTGTTTATACCCCAAACATCAGATTGTCTCATTGGTGTAATGTTAGCAAACCAGCAAAATTCAAATTTAATTGGGTTTTTGTATCATGGAGCATAATTTGAACTGATTGGTTAAATTGAAATGGTTGTCAACATAGTAACCAAAGCTCAGGTATTTGTTTCACAGCCAAATGTAACATATTTTCAATTTTCCAGTACACTCTGAGACTGCTAGTCAGTCACATGACAGTTTCCTGCAAGCTCTCAGAGCAAAACAGCTTTCACTCTGTCTTAAAGGTACAGTACACCCCTTCAACTTCATAACATATCCAATTGTCCAACATTCTCTCACACTCAACAATTATTCAATCTTTCTTGCCTAACTATGATTCTGGTCTAAATCTGCTTCATTCACTGTCCTCATATGGTTCATTCCCAGCATCAATGAAAGAATCTCACTGACTTTCTCGATATCTATGTCTGCTTCCCTCCCTCACAAAAATAACTTGGCCATACTCAAATATCCCCATTATATATATTCATTAGATTAGATTCCCTCCAGTATGGAACAGGCCCTTTGGCCCAACAGGTCCACACTGACCCTCCAAAGAGTAACCCACCCACACCAATTCCCCTACCCTATATTTAACCCTTACTAATGCGCTATGGGCAATTTAGCATGGTCAATTCACCTGACCTGCACATCATTGGATTGTGGGAGGAAACCAGAGAATGAGGAGGAATGTCAGGATATCCAATTATTCCTCACTCAATGATTTGCCATGCTCCACACTCCATATTGAGTTTGACAAGTTCAGACGTGAAAGTCCTACCTGAATTCTTTTTGTTGCTGATAATTCTGATGGAAATTTTGTTAAAACTATACAAGTATGATCACAGCTAGAATACTGCGAGGGTTTTGGAACCCTTATTTAAGGAACATATACTGGCAGTGGAGACAGTCCAGAGAAGACTCACTATGTGGCTAGCAGTTATGAAGAGACCTGTCTCAAGAGGAGAGTTTGAGTTAATTGGATGTGGACTCATTGGAATTTAGAAAAATGAGAGGTGATTTTATTGAAACATTCAAGATTCTTAGTGGGGATGACAGAGTAGATGCTGATAGGTGTTACTCTCATGGGAGAGTTTGGTTACAAAGGCATAATGACAGAATAAGAGGTGGCCCATTTAAGATGGAGATGGGGAGGATTTTTTTTTCTCTCAGACGGTAATGAATCTGTGGAATTCTTTTCCACAAAAGGTTTGCAAGGCTGGACCATTAAGTATATTCAAGGATGAGGTCGACAGATTTAATCATTGAGGGAACCAATAGCTATGGGGAAAAGGCAGGAAAGTGGAGTTAAAGCTGATCAGATCAGCCATGGTCACATTTAATGATGAAATAGACTGAATGGGATGAATGGCCTACTTCGGCTCTTGTATCTTATGGCTAACATTTATCCCTCAAAGAGCAGGCTTGAAATCCTCTGGCAAGTAACTCGCCTCCTGACTCCTCAAAGTTTGTCCACCATCTACTGGGCACAAGTCAATAGTGTGAGGGAATACTCCCCACTTGCCTGAATGAGCACAGCTCAACAACACCATCCAGGACAAAGCAGGCTGCTTGACTAGTATGAACTCCCTCCCACCAATGCTCAGTTGTAGCAGTGTGTGCAGTAACTTACACACACTCTCTCTTAGACAAGTACCACACACAGTTTGGTGTCGTCACTTACTCACACACCGCTCACTTCAATGACAGACATGGGAATGGTGAATATGCTCCTGTACCAGAAAGCATGTCAATTCTCCCATTCTCAGAGGTGGCCATATCCTGTGCTGGAGCTGGATGCAGCTGCACACTGAACCAGTGAGGCAGACTGGCCTAGTATATACTCAGGAGCATCCCTCAGTGAGAGAGGGAGCTTAGGGAACCTGGTACCAGTCTGTGCAGCTGGCTGAGATACCTTGACATCCTGGTCAAGTGGAAGATCTTAAGCAACATTGAACTGTTTGAGATTCACAAACACATTGCAGTAAAAAGATGTGACAGAGAGATATTTGGGAAAAATTTCCAAGTATAAAGTGCTCCATATTTTCACATTTTCTTCATTGTTAGAATGAAGGTAAATTTTAGGGTCTGTTTCTTAACTGTTTTTTTTTCTTATAGAATTCCTACAGTGTGGAAACAGGCCCTTTGGTACAACAAGTCCACCCCGACTCTCTGAACAGTATCCCACCCAAATCCCCATTACCCTATATTTACCCCTAACCAATGCACCTAACCTACACATTCCTGAACACAATGGACAATTTAGCATGGCCAATTCATCTAACCTGCACATCTTTGGATTGTTGAAGGAAACCAGAGCACCTGGAGGAAACCCACGCAGACACACGGCTGATGCTGGAATTGAACCTAGGTGCCTGTTGCTGTAAGGTAGCAGTACTAACCACTGAGCCACCGTGCCACCCCAAAAACACCACATCCCTTTTACAGAATCCCTGCAGTGTTAGAGCAGGCCATTTGACCCATAAAGTCCACCCTGACGCACCCTCCAAATGATATCACAACCCAGACTCATCCCCTCCATTACCCTTAACCCACCCCCAGGGACCATAACCATCCTGTGCTGTCGATGCTCCAAATCCATACCATCTTTGGACCCAGAGCACCCCCCGCACACAGAATGAATATAGAAACTCCCACACAGATCAGGCACTCAAGGCTGGATCGAACCCGGGACCCGGGAACCCAGGATGCAGTGGCACTAGCCACTGATCCACAGTAGGATTAGAGAAAGGAAAGGATAAGTTTAAGTGTTGTGGTTACTTAGACTCATAGAGTCATAGAGATGTACAGCACAGAAACAGACCCTTCGGTCCAACCCGTCCATGCTGACCAGATATCCCAACCCAATCTAGTCCCACCTGCCAACGCCCGGCCCATATTCCTCCAAATCCTTCCTATTCAAATAACCATCCAGATGCCTTTTAAATATTACAATTGTACCAGCCTCTAGCACTTCCTCTGTCAGCTCATTCCATACACGTATTACCCTCTGTGTGAAAAACTTGCCCCTGAGGTCTCTTTTACATCTTTCCCTTCTCACCCTAAACTTATGCCCTCTAGTTCTGGACTGCCCCACCCCAGGGAAGAGACTTTGTCTATTTATCATATTCTGTAGATGCAATACAACTAGAATGTAGGAACAGGAAAGAATAGGAACAGAGGGAGAACATTCAGCCCCTCAAGCCAGTCACACCACTCAGTATGGCTGATCATTCAACTCAGTCCCCTGATTCCACTTTCTCCCCATAGCCTTCAATCCCCTTAGCCCTAAGAACTGTATCCAACTCTTTCTTGAAAATGTTTAATATTTTGACTTCAACTACTTGTGCGGAGAATTCCAGAGGCTCATCACTGTCTTAATGCGGTTATTTCAGTGTTAAATGGCTTACCGCATATCTTTGAACTGTATCCTTGTTCTGGACTTCCCGTCTTAAGGAACCTTTTTCCGACATTTATCCTGGGAGAAAGTGAGGACTGTATATGCATGAGATCAGGGTCGAGAGTGTGGTGCTGGAAAAGCACAGCAGGTCAGGCAGCATCTGAAGCGCAGGAGAATCAACATTTCGGGCATAAGGCCTTCATCAGGAATTCTATCCTGGAATTACATTTATCCTGTCTGGTTCTGTTGCAATATTTTTAGGTTTCGATGAGATCTCATCTCTTTCCTCTTAAGTCCATTAAATATCACCTAAACCCGCCCAGTTCACTGCAGATGTCAGTACTGTCACCCTCTGAATCAATCTGGTAAATGTTCGTTGCACTCCCCCTCCATAGACCAAACTTATATACAATACTCCAGAAATGGTCTCAACAAGGCCCCATAACATTGCAGCAAGACATCTCTGCTCCTGTACTTTAATCCTGAATCGTAGTTGATTACTTTGTGTTTTGACATCCATGTTCCCAACTGTCTCGCAACCCTTCATTTCCCTGCCAACAGGAAATCTATCCACCTCTGTCGTAAAAATATTGAATGAACACCCCCATGCCTCAGACGGCCTTCTGAGACAGAGTTCCAAAGTCACACACCCCTCTTGAGTTTTCTTTACCATGCTTCTGAAGGGGTGACCCCTAATTTTAAAACAATACCCCTGAGTCCTGGTGTGTCCCACATCCTTTCCATGCTCACCTTGTCAGGACTGTTCATGATCTCATGCACTTCAGTCAAGGCATCCCTCAAAATGTTTGGTGACCTAACTGATTGGTGAGGTCTTACTGTGCACCTAGTGGTTGCTAAGTGACCTGCATGGGATGGAACATTGGAGCCAGGCTGGTCCAAAGCTGCATTTGAACGTGACCCATTGGACACAGTCTGGACCAACCTTGCGGACAGGAAGTCTGATCTTCCCAGATTTCTCATCTTATGAAGTTATAGAGTCGTGCAGCAGAGAAACACACTTCCATGCTGACCAGGTTTCCCAAAATGACCTAGGCCCATTTGCCTGCATTTGCCCACATCCACCTAAACGTTTTGTATTCATTTATTTGTCCAAATATAATTGAATACACCTCTACCGCCTTATTGAGGCAGTTGATTTGATCTACACACCACCCTCTGGGTGAAAGTGTCCTCAGGCTCCTTCCCCTCTCACCTTTAACCTATACCCTCTAGTTTTCGACTCTTCTACTCTGGGGAAGATACCTTGGCTATTCATCTTATCTATGCCCCTCATGATTTTATAAATGTCTATCAGGTAACCTCTTAGCCTCCAAAAAGGGGGGAAAGAAAGTCTATCCAGCCTCTCCATATAAATGAAGCCCTCCATTCCTGCCATCATTCTTGTATTTTAAAAAAAGGCCTCGCCAATATCCTGTACAGCGCAACATGATGTCCCAATTCCTATACTCAATATTCTGGCCAATGAAGGCAAGTGTGACAAACACTTTCAATACTCTGTCTATCTATGATGCATTTCAAGGAATTATATACCTGCACCCCCTGGTCTCTCTGTTCAACAACACTCCACAGCACCCCAACATTAACTTCATAAGTGCTGCCCTGGTATGTCTTATCAAAATGCAACACTCACATTTATCTGAATTAAACATCTGCTACTCCATTGGCCCATTTGATCAAGAGTGGAAAAGTGTGATACGTAGAACATAGAACATTACAGCGCAGTACAGGCCCTTTGGCCCTCGATGTTGCGCCGCCCTGTCATACTAATCTGAAGCCCATCCCACGTACAATAATCCATGAACGTCCATATGCCTGTCCAATGACGACTTAAATGCACTTAAACTTGGCAAATCTACTACCGTTGCAGGCAAAGTATTCCATACCCTTACTACTCTCTGAGTAAAGAAACTATCTCTGACATCTGTCCTATACCTATCTCCCCTCACTTTAAAGTTGTGTCCCCTCGTGTTTGCCGTTCCCATACTTGGAAAAAGGCTCTCCCTGTCCACCCTATCTAACCCTCTGACTATCTTGTATGTCTCTATTAAGTCACCTCTCAACCTTCTTCTCTCTAACGAGAACAGCCTCAAGGCCCTCAGCCTTTCCTCGTAAGACATTCCTTCCATACCAGACAACGTCCTCGTAAATCTCCTCTGCACCCTTTCCAAAGTTTCCACATCCTTCTTATAATGCGGTGACCAGAACTGTACACAATACTCCAAGTGTGGCCGTACCAGAGCTTTGTACAGCTGCAGCATAACCTCCTGGTTCCGGAACTCAATCCTTCTATTAATAAAAGCCAAAACACTGTATACCTTCTTAACAATCCTGTCAATCTGGGTGGCAACTTTCAGGGATCTGTGTACATGGACACCGAGAGCTCTCTGCTCATCTGCACTCCCAAGAATCTTACGATTAGCCCAGTACTTTCCATTCTGATTACTCCGTCCAAAGAGTATCACCTCACACTTGTCCACATTAAACTCCATTTGCCACCTCTCAGCCCAGCTCTGCATCCTATTTATGTCTCTCTCCAACCTAGTACATCCTTCGTCACTATCCACAACTCCACCAAGCTTAGTGTCATCCGCAAATTTACTAACCCACCCTTCCAAGCCCTCATCCAGGTCATTTATAAAAATAACAAACAGCAGTGGACCCAACACTGACCCTTGCGGTATGCCGCTAGTAACTGGACACCAAGATGAACATGTTCCATCAACTACAACCCTCTGTTTTCTTTCAGCAAGCCAATTATTGATCCAAACTGCTATGTCTCCCACAATCTCATTCCTCTGCATTTTGTATAAAAGCCAACTGTGGGGAACCTTATCGAACGCCTTGCTGAAATCCATATACACCACATCTCATTTACCTGTTTGGTCACTTTGTCAAAAAAGTCAATAAGATTCGTTAGGCACGACCTACCCTTCACAAAACCGTGCTGACTGTCCCTGATCAGATTATTCTTTTCTAGATGGTTATAAATCCTATCTCTTATAACCTTTTCCAACACTTTACCAACAACTGAAGTGAGACTCACTGGTCTGTAATTACCCTTCAGAAGGGAGCCACATTTGCTATCCTCCAGTCCTCAGGCGCTATTCCTGTAGACAATGATGATTTGAAGATCAATGCCAGAGGCTCGGCAATCTCTTCCCTTGCTTCCAAGAGGATCCTAGGATAGATCCCATCCAGCCCAGGGGACTTGTCTATTTTCACACTCTGCAGTATTTCTAATACCTCTTCTTTGTGAACCTCAATCTCTTCTAGTCTAGATGCAAGTATCTCTGTATCTTCCTCGCCAACATTTTCATTTTCTATAGTGAACACTGTCGAAAAAATACTGCATAAGCAAAGCAGATCAGGCAGCATCCGATGAACAGGACAGTCAACATTTCAGTACTTTTAGATAACTATCTTCATTGTCCAATATGTTACCAAGTTTGCTGTCATCTGCAAACTCCTTCATTCATTGAGGATTAATGTTTCCTTCTCAGCTTGGGGTCCATCACACTCTCAGCGAAAACACACGATCGTCAAGTAGTCAGGATTCATTAAAAGCAGTCAAGGTGTCTTGTTTTTAATCGAACGATGGCTTCTGTTCTGTTTCAGTCTGGAATGACAAGTGCATGCAATATGGAGGAAGGTAATGGCCTAGTGGAATTATTGCTATCCTACTAATCTAGAGACCCAGAAAATGTTGTGGGGACTGTGTTCGAATTCCACCCTGACAGATGGGGTAATTTGAACTCGGTAAAATCTAATGATGACCATGAATCCATTATTGATTGTTGAAAAGACCCATCTGGTTCATTAATGTTGTTCAGGGAAGGAAACAGCTGGCCTACATGTGGCTCCAGACCCACAGCAATGTGGTTAACTCTTAACTGCCCTCTGGGCAATAAATTCTGGCTTGGCCAGTGATACCCTCATCCCATGAATGAGCAAAGCATATTCAAGAGCAGTGTGCCAGCCATCGTGATGATTAATGTTTTGTTCTCAACTGTGGGATACCTCTGCCCTGCTTCTGCCAATGCTCTTTAGGGTGAATACATACCCTCTGGCATCTCTCTGAATTTGGATAAAGATTCACAAATTAGTGTAATTGTTTCAGGAACAATGATAACCTGACATTGGAGGGGTTCGGTGATATTGATATGGTGATGAGAATAATATAACAGTGAAAATTGTTGAAAGCAAATTGATGAGATTATGCAAGCTGAACCAGTAGGGAGAACTTTGGGGAAGATGTATGTATTAGGCTTTTGGATTTGCAGTGATCAGATGATTGTGACATTATTCTGAGCTAGCATGAAAGAGGATTGTGTTTTCATGTACCTTCAGAGAATATATTCATGTCAGCTTCAGTATTCAATCAGAGCATGGCTCATCTGATTTTAACCTTAACTCGACATTCCTGCATATCACCCAATCACTTTCATCCCCTTGGTCATCAAGAATCTGTCTACCTTTGCCTTAGGAATATTTTCGATTTTCGGTATCCACTGCCTGTTGTGGAAGGGAGTTCCAAAGTCTCTCAACACCACCACCTGCAAGTTCCCCTCCAAGCCACTCGCCATCCTGACTTGGAAATATACCACCATTCCTTCACAGTTGTTGGGTCAAAATCCTGGAATTCCCTCCCTGCTGGCATTCTGGGTCAACCCACAGCAAGGGGACTGCAGTGATTCAAGAAGGCAGCTCACCACCACCTTCTCAAGGGCAAATAGAGATGGGATATCAATGCCCCTATTCTTCCTGAGCAAAGCTGACCCGCAGAGGTGAAGTCTTTATAGAGATTGGGCACTAACCCAATACCCAGCCCCTGCCTGGGCTGTGCACTCTCCTGCAGCTCCTCGGCCTTTCCTGAGGTTTCCTTTATTACTTTCATTCATCCCACTGGTTTAGCCTCTTTTACCACATCTTTTCCCACAACCACCAGCACTGTGACCTTATGTGTCCCACCTTCTGACAGTGAAAACACCTTTTCCCAGGGCCCTTCTTAAACTATCAACACTGTAACTGCATGTGTCCCACTCTATTAGAATCAAACACCTGAAGCCTTTCAACTCCTTTCCACCTCCTTTGGCTTCTTATTGCTCCTGAGGGAAACTATTCCCTGTCACGGGAAGAAATTCCTTTTGGAAGCCGAATTCTGCCAACTGCACCAATGCATATTCATCTGCCATCTCTGCTGCTCTTCACATTTCGTGAACATTCTGTCCATCCACATGAATTCTGATCATCTCTCCCAGTGAGTTTACAAACCCCTCCAGCAGAATAATCTCTCAGAGCCTGATATATCTTATCTGCTTTTAGGGCACATACCCATACATTAAAATTACTGTGTTTAATTCTTTCGAACTCAATGTAAGTCTGACCAGGTTCCTTCTTTATGTTTCTGAACCGCTGTCAAAATGCTTCTGGTACCAATTCAGATGCTCTCAGAATAGAAAAACAGGAGAATCGAGTTTCGGGCATAAGCCCTGTTCCCTGGATGCTGCCTGACCTACTGCGCTTTTCCAGCAACACATTTTCAGCTCTGATCTCCAGCATCTGCAGACCTCACTTTTTGCTCTCAGAATAGTCTGTGTGACATCTGTATAATCTCTTGACCCCCCCATCTGACAGCCCTGCACACACTTCACTAGCTCTGCCCCCCAGCTCAGTCTGAACTCACATTACCCACAAGCTCTCTGGCCACTCTATCTTCCCAGACAATTTTTCAAATGAAATAAACAAGGCTTCATCATCTTTCTCATCAGAATATGGCAATTTTAAAAATATTTGCATACATCACGACTTTCTCTCTTCATTTCCATCCTGTCAACTTGACCTTCCTCACTAATTTGCAACTGCTGAAGTTCAAATTCTCTCTCTCTTCTCTTGCTCTCTTTGCTCAGCTGAGAACATTCTCTGGTAAAAACAAGGACTGCAGATGCTGGAAACCAGAGTCTAGATGAGAGTGGTGCTGGAAAAGCACAGCAAGTCAGGCAACATCCAAGGAGCAGGAAAATCAATGTTTTGGGCAAAAGCCCTTCATCAGGAATAGAGGCGGGGTCCCTGCAGAGTTGAGAGATAAATGAGAGGGGGGGGCGGGGGAAGGTAGAATAGAGTACGATAGGTGAATGGGGGTGGGGATGGAGGGGATAGGTCAGAGAGGAGGGTGGGGGATGGCAGCAAAGAGTACAGTGGGTGAATGGGGGTGGGGGTGGAGGTGGTAGGTCAGAGAGTGGAGTGGAGTGGATAGGTGGAAAGGAAGATGAGGCGTTCTTCCACATTGATGCCATGGGGTTGAATCCACCGCCTCTCCCTCACCACCCGACGTTTCGAGCACAGACTTATGGCCCAACATTTCAACTCCCCGTCCCACTCTGCTAAGGACATGCAGGTCCTGGGCCTCCACCACCGCCGCTCCCTCACCACCCGACGCTTGGAGGAAGAACGCCTCATCTTCCGCCTCGGAACACTTCAACCCCATGGCATCAATGTGGACTTCAACAGTTTCCACATTTCCACTTTCCCCACCTCAGCCCAGTTCCAACCTTCCAGCTCAGCACTGCCCTCATGGCCTGTCCTATCTGCCTATCTTCATTCCCACCTATCCACTCCACCCTCCTCCCTGACATATCACCTCCATCCCCACCCCCACTCACCTATTGTACTCTATGCTACTTTCTCCCCACCCCCACACCCCTCTCATTTATCTCTCCACTCTGCAGGCACTCTGCCTCCATTCCTGATGAAGGGCTTTTGTCCGAAACATCAATTTTCCTGCTGCTCGGATGTTGCCTGAACTGTTGTGCTTTTCCAGCACCACTCTAATCTAGACTGAGCACATTCTCTCCTTTTCTTTATCTTTTATCTCCAGTTCCCTCATGTGCAGCGTATGTTTCTCTAACTCTCCTGCACCTGTCTGTGTCTCTGATACACCTAAGGGCTTGACCAACCGCTACATTTCACCTTTCCTTTGGTCCCTGGTTGAACCCAATTCCATCCTATTGGCTAATTCGAAAAATATATCCTTCCACTGTATTTCCAAACTTCCTTGGAGAGTTTGGGAAGCATTTTCAAACCCCAGAACCTCTTTAACAATCTAAAGAGGGATTTACTGAATTTAATTTTACTTTACCCAAACATAGGTAACCGAAATTAAACAATTTTCCTCACCTAAGTTATATTTAATATTCTAGGACAGTATTCGGCAAATGTTTAAATCTGCTGGGACATTTCACACCCCAAGTCTGTTCAAATCTTTTCAAATCTCAGCCTGGATCTGTCTAACCTTACTTACACCTGTCCAAATCTCAGACTTGATCTCTTTAAACCTCTGCAAATCTGTCGAAATCTCAGACAGGATCTCTTTAAACCTACCCAAACCTGTCCAAATGTCAAAGTGGATCTGTCGAAACTTTTCCATATCTGTCCCAATCTCAGACTGGGTCTCTTTAAAACTCTCCAAATCTCTCCAAATCTCAGACGACGAGCCCCTAAACTGTTACAACATGGAGGTGAACCCCTCTGTTAGTTAAACCAACTCCCAGAAAAGCTCACCAGCAGTGGGATAGAGCCGGGATACCAGGAATCAATTCCCCACTGCTCGAAGGACACCTGACACCCTACCAGAGGATTTCGCCCCAGCAGGCTGGCCATAAGTGAGTGTTGCTGTGATTATGCTGTCTGTGGAGTTAAGCAATTGGTTCCTGTAGTTTTATTACTAGGGTCGGGGAGGGTGGATGTGAATAATAGATAATGTTAATAGATCGTGGATCCACTGTCTAAATCATACATACCCCACACCCTGAACACGTTTGGACAGCAGGCAGTGGTTAATTACGGGATAAAGGATTTCAACAAAGCTCACTTGAGGAAATGCAGAGAGGTTTCTGAAATCTGGTTGACGGATCTCATTTGTAAAGTGCCATACCCTCGAATTTGAATGTAGATTATCGGGTTAAAGGCAGGATTCTTGGCAGGATGGAGGAACAGAGGGATCATGGGGTCTAAATCCATCCAAGTTGACAGGTTTGTTATGAAGGCACATGGTGTGTTGCCTTTCATTAGCAGAGGGATTGAGTTTCAGGGAGATGTCAGAGGTAGGTTCTTTACACAGAGAGTGGTGGGTGGTTGGAATGCACAGCCAGCCAGTGGTAGTAGAGTGAGATACATTTGGGATATTTAAGGGAATCTTCGATACCCACATAGATGATTGTGAATGAAGGGGATGGAGGTTAGTTTGACCTGAGAGGAGGATAAAATGTCAGCACAACATCAAGGTGTGAAGGACCTTTTCTGTGCTCCACAGTTCTGTGTTGTATGTTCCAACACTGAACTCTCTTTGATCACCAATGGGATTGCCAGCAGCTCATTCAGGGACTGTAGAATATTGTAGTAGTTTCCCAAATTGATTCTGTTTTCTGCATGAAAAAGCTTTGGTGTGTGTATCTCCCAGGTGCGATGATAAGACAGCAGGACAGATCAGTCAGAGACACCTTTCCCCATTTGTCCCAGTAAGTGTGATGAGAGAAAAATGGAAGGAGGGCAAACTGGAACTGGATGTCTTCATTCTTCACTCCTGGAGAAGGGTTCCACCTGAAACATTGACTTCTCCACCTCCTGATGCTGCCTGGCTTGCTGTGTTCTTGCAGCCTCCTGCCTGTCTATTGTGGACTCCAGCGTCTACAGGTTTTACTTATTGTCTCTTCATTCTTTTGTGAAGCAATCCCCAACCTCAGGGGGAATCCACCCAACATTAAAGTTGTAATTCAATCCCCAACCTTGGGGGGAGCCACCCCAAATTAAAGCTGTAATTCAATCCTCTACCTCAGGGGGAGCGACCCTACATTAAAGCTGTAATTCAATCCTCAATCTCTGGGGGAATCCATCCTGCATTAAAGCTGTAATTCAATCCCCTACCTCAGGGGGGAGCCACCCTACATTAAAGCTGTAATTCAATCCTCAATCTCTGGGGGAATCCACCCTCCATTAAAGCTGTAATTCAATCCCCAACCTCAGGGGGGAGCCACCCTCCATTAAAGCTGTAATTCAATCCCCAACCTCAGGGGGGAGCCAACCTGCATTAAAGCTATAATTCAATCCCCAACCTCAGGGGGGAGGCACCATACATTAAAGCTGTAATTCAATTCCCAAACTCAGGGGGGAGCCACCCTACATTAAAGCTGTAATTTAATCCGCAACCACAGGGGGGAGCCATCCTACATAAAAGCTATATCAATCCCCAAACACAGGGGGGAGCCATCCTACATTAAAGATGTAATTCAATTCCCAAACTCAGGGGGGAGCCACCCTACATTAAAGCTGTAATTTAATCCCAAACCTCAGGGGGGAGCCATCCTACATAAAAGCTGTAATTCAATCCCCAAACACAGGGGGAGCCACCCTACATAAAAGCAGTATCAATCCCCAAACACAGGGGGGGAGCCATCCTATATTAAAGCTGTAATTCAATTCCCAAACTCAGGGGGGAGCCATCCTACATTAAAGCTGTAATTTAATCCCCAACCACAGGGGGGAGCCATCCTACATAAAAGCTGTAATTCAATCCCCAAACACAGGGGGGAGCCACCCTACATGAAAGCTGAAATTCAATTCCCAACCTCAGGGGGGAGCCATCCTACATTAAAGCTAAAAATCACACAACACCAGGTTATAGAGTCCAACAGGTTTAATTGGAAGCGCACTAGCTTTCGGAGCGACGCTCCTTCATCACCTGATGAAGGAGCGTCGCTCCAAAAGCTAGTGCGCTTCCAATTAAACCTCTTGGACTGTAACCTGGTGTTGTGTGATTTTTAAATTTGTACACCCCAGTCCAACACTGGCATCTCCAAATCATAACTACATTAAAGCTGTAATTCAGTCCCCAACCTCAGGGGGGAGTCACCCTACATTAAAGCTGTAATTCAGTCCCCAACCTCAGGGGGAGTCACCCTACATTAAAGCTGTAATTCAATCCCCAACCTCAGGGGGGAGCCACCCTACATTAAAGCTGTATCAATCCCCAACCTCAGGGAGGAGCCAACCTACATTAAAGCTATAATTCAATCCCCAACCTCAGGGGGGAGCCACCCTACATTAAAGCTGTAATTTAATCCCCAACCTCAGGGGGGAGCCACCCTACGTTAAAGCTGTAATTCAATCCCACAACCTCGGGGGGGAGCCACCCTCCATTAAAGCTGTAATTCAACCCCCCAACCTCAGGGTGGAGTCACCCTACATTAAAGCTGTAATTCAATCCCCAACCTCAGGGGGGAGTCACCCTACATTAAAGATGTAATTCAATCCCCAACCTCAGGGGGGAGTCACCCTACATTAAAGCTGTAATTCAGTCCCCAACCTCAGGGGGGAGTCACCCTACATTAAAGATGTAATTCAGTCCCCAACCTCAGGGGGGAGCCACCCTACATTAAAGCTGTAATTCAATCCTTAGCAGAACACAACATTGTCAGCAGATTTTTTTCTTTCAGGAGCCAGTAAAAATATCTGATGCTAATTCGACATTGAATTATTCACTAAACTTTGAGAAACCGGTCTGTCCCCCATTGAGTGAGAAGCCCATACTCCAATCCAAATGTTTAGGCTGATTCTAAATGCTTTTCCATCCTTTACGTCATGAATTCTTTCTGTAGGATTTCAGATAAAAGGGGAAATAAAATATTTTTCTTTATTTACATTCGGGGACCAGCTATCTTCCACAGGCTGCACGGTGGCTCAGTGCTGTCTCATAGTGTCATGACCTGGGTTCAATTCCAGCCTCGGGCGACAGTCTGTGTGGAGTTTGCACATCCTCCCCGTGTCTGCGTGGGTTTCCTCCGGGTGCTCCGGTTTCATCCCACAATCCAAAGATGTGCAGGTCAGATGAATGGGTTTGGGTGGGTTACTCTTCGGAGGGTCGGTGTGGACTTGTTGGGCCAATGGGCCTGTTTCCACACTGTGGGGATTCTGGGATACTGGAGTCCCATCAGAGGATATTCCATGACACTAACTGGGGAAGGTATTCCAAACAACAAGGACTGTAGGGGAACATGTGACATTGTTAACAATACGTCTACCAATCCTGGTTCAGGCCAGTCTCCAATGCTGTCTGTGCTTCAGCCACTTCAATCAGCCTGTGTATTAAAACAAAAACTTTACCCGAAGATATTGTCAGTGATGCAGACAAAGGGAAACAGAATTTGATTTGCGTTACATGTGTATGAGTGTATTTTTCCCCCACTTTATGGAGTGCGTATAATTGCTATGCTGTATTATTAACAGGAAGAGTTGTTAAAAGACTCTATAGCAGGCAATCTTCCCAGTATTCAGCTCTTAGGCACTGTTAGGGAGACATCCACTGAATCAGTAAAAATCTGGCCTGCTGCTGCCTGTGCCACAAATGCAGTTTCAGTCTTGCTCCTGAAGCATAAATCATCAGAGTTTACTCCTGAAGGTGAAACCTTAAACCGTGGCCGAAGACAAAACATGCTCCAGACAGCAGTGAACATTAGGACCAGACCCGACCAGATGGGAAAGGTACGGGCCCACAAAAGAGGGCAATCATAGAGTGAGTGTAAAACAGAACCTGATGAGGGGAGTTGCTGGCCGAGTGGTAATATCACTGGGCTGTTAATCCAGAAACCCAGGCAATGGGCTGGTATTTGAGTTCAATAAAAATCTGCAATTCAGAATCTAATGATGACCATGAAACATCGTCAATTGTTGGAAAACCACGCCTGATTCACTCGTGTCTTTTCAGGAAGGAAATTGCCATCCTTACCTGGTCTGACCTACATGTGACTCCAGACATACAGCAACGTGGGTTACTCTGAACTGCCCTCTGGCCATTTTGGGAAGGGCAATAAATGCTGCCTGGGCAGAGATGCCCTCATCCTGGGAATGAATATGAGGCAGTTAAAGGGGCTGGCCCATCAGGAGCATGGGAAACAGGGTGGACTGACTTCCCGTGCTCTCCTCTATCAACACGAAATATCTGCAATCCCATCGACCGAAAATGCTCTAAAAGCAGCATCCACCATCCATCATTCCCACTCAATGAAAATAACAATATAATCCTCTTCCACAGCAAGATGTTCAGGTCTCACACATGGCGATTTCTAAGGCTTATGAATCAAATGTCCAATTGATGCACTAACTAACAACTGAAGATGGTAACAGAGTAGCGGGAGTGCTTGAGCCCAGGGCCCATCCACTCCCATCTGCTTTCTTTCATTCTCTTCCTTCCTTCTGTATGCCCACATCTAAGTTGTGGCACTCAAGCACGTCCTCCCAGTAGTTTGGGACCAGCGGGAGCAGCAATGGTGGCAAAGCTTCTCCAGCAATCAGAGGCAGCGGCTGTGGGATTTTCAGGATGGCAGTGTACGCAAGTCGCCATCTTGGAGGAGAGTGTCGCATTCCAGTCGCATTTCGATTGGTCAAACTACTCGATGTTCAGCAAAACACACTTAATCTTTACAGGAAAACTAAAATATAGATAAAATAACAAGGAAAGATTTGGCTTAATTGTAACACTATCTAAAGGCTTAACAATACATATATTAATTACAATAATTAAATCTTCCAATATCATAATTTCCCATAAACACAACCTGAACAAAAGCAAATTCAGAAAACCAATTATCTCACATGACAATCTCCAACCCAGGAGATAAAACACCAAGAGAAAACTCAGAGAGAGAGGAGCACGGAGAGATGTACTGCAGCTTCCAAACCCAGCTTCAAGACCCCAGTGACTGTGACTGAAAAGTAAAACTAAACATCTCGGTTCTGTCGGAGCCTGACCCCAACCATTCAGGCTGCTTCTGTTGGTCTAAATTAAAGAAAACCCAAGGCCTCACAAGCTGCTCAAAACGTCTCACTCCAATTTTCTTCAAATAAAAACCCAGAACAATATACAGCTCTCCGAGCCATAGTATCATTACAGCACCCAGTACCGAGCTCCCACCCAGTTTGAGGAGCTTACCATGACCTCACTGGGGCCGCAGCAGATCACCTCCCTTTCTGTCTTTGAGCAGGGCTCAGCCACTCACATTGCCATGGGAGCTAAGAAAGAAGTGGTGCTGGGTCTCTTGAAGAGCATTAAGGTGGTTAGGTCCCTCGGTCCAAATGTTAACTACCACAGTTTATTGAAAGTGTCAAGAGAGGAGATTACTGGGGCTTATGCCCAAAACGTCGATTCTCCTGTTCCCTGGATGCTGCCTGACCTGCTGCGCTTTTCCAGTAACACATTTCCAGCCTTGACCAATACCTTTGTACACTGACTCACCACTGGAGAGGTCCCAGTCGACTGCGGATATAAGGGAAATTGGGATTATCCAAGAAATTATAGACCAATGAATCTCACATTGGTGGTTGGGAAGCTATTGGAAAGAATTCATATGGGTAGGATTTATGCCCATTTGGGAAAGCATGGCCTAATTAGGGACAGTCTGCATGACTTTGTGCAGGGCAGGTCATGTCTTACGTACTTAGTTAATTTATTAGAGAATGGACAAGGTGATCGATGAGGGTAGAGCAGTGGATGTTGTCGACATGGAAAGGCTTTCAACAAGGTCCCTCATGGTAGGCACATACAGAAAGTTAAGATTCATGGGATTCCTGGTAACTTAGCCACGTGGATTCAGAATCAGTTTGCTCATTGAAGGCAGAGGGTAGTGGGGGAAAGGTGGTTTTCAGGATGGAGATCCGTGACTAGTGGTGTTCCACAGGATTCCGTACTGGGACCTCTGCTGTTCCTGATAAATACAGGTAACTTGGATGAAAATTGGGTGGGTTGGTTAGAAAATTTACAAACAACAAAGATCAGTGGAGCTGTGGATAGTGTGGAAGGTTTTTACAGGATACAAGATGATATAAATCAGTTGCAGATGTGGGTGGAGAAATGGTTGAGAAATGGCACATGGAGTTTAATCCAGGTAACCCGGGTAAGTGCGAGGTACTGCACTTTCGGAGATCAAATGGTAAAGTTAAGTGTCCAGTTAATGGCAGGAACCTGAACTCCATTGATGGACAGAGGGATCTTGGGAGTCATGTCTGAAGTTCCCTCAAAGTGGCCACACACGCAGATAAGATGGTGCAGAAGGTATAAGGTGTGCTTGCCTGTATTGGTCGGAGAATTGAATACAAGAGTGAGGATGCCATGTTGCAGCTTTATAACACTTTGATTACACATAAAAGTGGATAAATCCCCAGGATCTGATTAGGCACACCCTCGGACGCTGTGCAGAGGCAAGGAAGTGATTGCTGGGCCTCTTCGATAGTCACAGGTAAGGTGCCAGAAGACTAGAGTTTGGCTAACACGGTGTCACTATTTAAGAAAGGTGGTAGGGACAAGCCAGGGAACTGTAGATTGGGAGGCTGACGTCAGTGATGGTGGGCATTTTGTTGGAGGGCATCCTGAGGGACAGGACACACATGTATTTGGAAAGGAAAGGCCTGATTAAGTACAGTCAACATAGCTTTATGCGTGGGAAATTATGTCTCTTAATTGAGTTTTTTGAAGAAGTAACAAAGTGAATTGATGAGGGCAGAGCAATAGACATGATCTATGTGGACTTCAGTAAGGTGTTCGACAAGGCTCCACACAGCATGGTTCAATCTCATGGAATAGAGGGAGAACTAGCCATTTGGATACAGAACTGGCTCAAAGGTACAAGACAGAGGGTGGTGGTGGAGGGTTGTTTTTCAGACTGGAGACCTGTTCCTAGTGGAGTTCCACAAGGATCGGTGCTGGGTCCACTACTTTTCGTCATTTTTATAAGTGATTTGGATGTGAGCATTAGAGGTACAGTTAGTAAGTTTGCAGATGACACCAAAATTGGAGGTGTAACGGACAGTGAAGGAGGTTACCTCAGATTACAACAGGATCTTGATCAGATGGGCCAATCAGCTGAGGAGTGGCAGATAGAGTTTAATTTAGATAAATGTGAGGTGCTGCATTTTGGGAAAGCAAATCTTAGCGGGAAGTATACACTTCATGGTAAGGTCCCAGGGAGTGTTGCTGAACAAAGAGACCTTGGAGCGCAGGTTTATAGCTCCTTGAAAGTAGAGTCACAGGTCAATAGGATGGTGAAGAATTTGTTCAGTATTTTCTTTTATTTCAAAAATATACTTTATTCTTACATATTTAATCTATACAATTGGACATGTCATCATTCTGTAAACATTGCATTTCTTTGCGTATCGAAACAAGGTAATCATTCCTATTCACAGGTTGGTGCGATTACATTGAGCTGAGGCGCCAGCGGAGCTCAAATGACTGCGTGGGCCCCTGTTCTTCTTAGGCAGGCAGATGTTAGACGGTGGTCTTTCCCCACCGCGCCTTGGCGGCAGCTGCCCCAAGCTTCAGCGCATCCCTCAACACGTATTCCTGGACCTTGGAATGTGCCAGTCTGCTACACTCAGTCGGGGTCAACTCCTTCAGCTGGAAGATCAGCAGGTTCCGGACCGCCCAGAGAGCGTCCTTCACCGAGTTGATGATCCTCCAGGGACAGTTGATGTTCGTCTCGGTGTGCGTCCCGGGGAACAGACCGTAGAGCACGGTGTCCCGCGTCACGGCGCTGCTCGGGAGGAACCTCGACAAACACCACTGCATTCCTCTCCAGACTTCCTCTGCGTAGGCACATTCCAGAAGGAGTTGTGTGACAGTCTCGTCCCCCCCGCAGCCGCTTCGAGGGCAGCGTGCGGTGCGGCAGAGAGTCCGGGCGTGCTTAAAGGATCTCACAGGCAGAGCCCTTCTCACCACCAGCCACGCCATGTCTTGGTGCTTGTTGGAAAGTTCTGGCGATGAGGCATTCTGCCAAATGGCTTTGACAGTCTGCTCAGGGAACCGCTCGATAGGATCTGCCCTGCCCTTTTCCCGAAGAGTCTCAAGGAACTACGTGCTGACCACTTCCTGATGGACTTGTGGTCAAACGTGTTTTTCTTCATAAATTTCTCCACGAAGGACAGGTGGTATGGAACGGTCCAACTACTCAGAGCGTTCCGCGGCAGCGAGGTCAGGCCCATCCTTCGCAACACCGGGGACAGGTAGAACCTCAGTACGTAGTGACACTTGGTGTTTGCGTACCGGGGATCCACGTGCAGCTTGATGCAGCCACACACAAAGGTGGCCATCAGGGTGAGGGTGGCATTGGGTGTGTTTTTTCCCCCATTGCACCGGTCTTTGTACATTACATCTCTTCGGACCCGGTCCATTTTTGATCTCGATATAAATTGGAAGATGGCCCGGGTGACTGCGGCAGCACAGGTTCTGGGGATAGGCCAGACCTGTGCCACGTATAACAATACTGAGAGTACCACACACCTGATGACCAGGTTTTTACCCGCGATGGAGAGCGACCGTTGCTCCCATCTGCCCAGTTTCTGTCTCACCTTCCTGATCCGCTCCTCCCAGGTCTTGGTGCACGCCCCAGCCCCCCCGAACCAAATACCCAGCACCTTCAGGTGGTCAGTCCTGACGGTGAAGGGGATAGAGGATTGGTCGGCCCAGTTCCCGAAGAGCATGGCTTCGCTCTTGCCTCAGTTTACTTTGGCCCCCGAGGCCCGTTCGAACTGGTCACAGATGCACATGAGTCTGTGCACGGACAGCGGATCCGAGCAGAAAACGGCGACGTCATCCATGTACAGGGAGGCCTTAACCTGCAGGCCCCCGCTGCCAGGAATTGTCACCCCTCTCAGGCTCGCATCCTTCCTGATGGACTCGGCAAATGGCTCTATGCAGCACACAAACAAGGCAGGAGAGAGAGAGAGGGCAGCCTTGCCTGACTCCAGATCTGACTGGGAAGCTATCTGATTCCCACAACATGAGATCATGTTGTGGCTGTACAGGACATTGGCCAGGCCACTTTTGGAATGTTGTGTGCAATTCTGGTTTCCTTCCTATTGGAAGGATGTTGTGAAACCTGAAAGGGTTCAGAAAAGATTGACAAGGATGTTGCCAGGGTTGGAAGATTTCACCCCTCGGGAGAGGTTGAACAGGCTGTGGCTGTTATCCCTGGAGTGTCAGAGAAGGAAGCATGACCTTACAGAGGCTTATAAAATCATGGGGAACATGGATCGGGTAAATAGACAAGGTCTTTACCCTGGGGTGGGGGAGCTCAGAACTCGAGGGCATTGGTTTCGAGTGAGAGGGGAATGATATAAAAGAGACCTGAGGGCAACTTTTTCTGCCTTGGAATAGATTATTTACACTTATTAATTCATCACCACTCGATTTTACTGAAGGGTTCTGGCAAATTTGTGAACAGGTTTTATAGGAGCATGTGGAAGCCATTCAGCCCCTCAAGCCTGTTCAGCCTCCTGATAGGATGGTCGTTGATCTGTGATGGTCGTCTCTCTCCATTTGCCAACCTTGAATCCCTACTTCTTGATAGCCCTTGGTTTAATTAAATAAAAACCTATCTCAGATTTAAATTTAACAACTGAATTGGGAAAGACCGCTGTTTGAGGAAGAGAATCCCAAACCCTATGACTCTTCACCTGTCCAAGTTCTCTTCCTTTGCTCATTCAACGGCGATCCTCCTGGTCTGGAGCGGCTCCAGCCTGATATAAAACAGTGCCATCCTCATCGTCACGGTGATCAGCTATCCCTCTCCCTTCACCAGCTGCTCACCATCTCACAGTATCCTCCAGTTTTAAACACACACACCCTCTGGATGAGTATTTCTCATTATTACTCACACAGACAGAGAGTGGGAGGTGATGATGAAATTGTGTGTCCGCACGTCAATTTCAAAGAACACCCTTCCACAGGAATACTCCCCAAACTCGGAATATTGACTCTGCTTTCTCTCTCTCTCTCTCTCTCTGGACAGATGCTGCCAGGCCTGAAACACAAGAAAGATCCTCGCGGGGTGAGTCCTAGTTGAGGGTTTTTTAAGTTTCTGTTGGCAGATGGGTGAAACTTTGGGAAAGTGTGTGAGGCGATGCACTGTGATGAGAAAAATAAAGATGTAGACGGGTTTCTCAATGGGAAAGGTTTCGGAAATCTGAAACGCAAGGCACTGGGAGTCTGAGTTCAGGATTCCCTTCAGGTTCACAGGCAGCTTCAGTTGACAGTTAGGAAAGTAAATGTAATGTTAGCATTCATTTCGAGAGGGATAGAATACAAGAGCAGAGATCCCCTGTTCAAGATCGCTGAGGCTCTGGTGAGGCCAGATTTGGAATATTGTCAGCAGTTTGGGTCTCAGTATCTAAGGAAGGGTGTGCTGGACTTGGAGAGTGTACAGAGGAGGGTTTACAGGAAAGGTTCTGAGGATGAAGGTCTTGGTGTATGAGGAGGGGTTGGAGTTTCTGAGTCTATACTCGATAGAGTTTTGAAGAATAAGGGGCAATCTGATTGAAACCTCGAGAATACTGAGAGACCTGAACAGAGTGAAGATAAAGAAGATGTTACTGAGAGACCTGTACAGAGTGAAGATAAAGAAGATGTTACTGAGAGACCTGTACAGAGTGAAGATGGAGAAGATGTTACTGAGAGACCTGCACAGAGTGAAGATGGAGAAGATGTTATTGAGAGACCTGTGCAGAGTGAAGGTGAAGAAGATGTAACTGAGAAACCTGTACAGAGTGAAGGTGAAGAAGATGTTACTGAGAGACCTGTACAGAGTGAAGATGAGGAAGATGTTACTGAGAGACCTGTACAGAGTGAAGATGAAGAAGATGTTACGGAGAGACCTGTACAGAGTGAAGATGAGGAAGATGTTACTGAGAGACCTGTGCAGAGTGAAGATGAAGAAGATGTTACGGAGAGACCTGTACAGAGTGAAGATGAGGAAGATGTTACTGAGAGACCTGTACAGAGTGAAGATGAAGAAGATGTTACGGAGAGACCTGTACAGAGTGAAGATGAGGAAGATGTTACTGAGAGACCTGTACAGAGTGAAGATGAAGAAGATGTTACTGAGAGACCTGTACAGAGTGAAGATGAGGAAGATGTAATTGAGAGACCTGTACAGAATGAAGATGAAGAAGATGGTTCCATGAGTCTCAGAAACAAGGAGCCGTGGGCACAACCTCAGAGTGAAGGGACAACCGATTGGAACTGAGATGAGGAGGAATTTCTTCAGCCAGATGGTGGTGATCCCGTGGCACACATTGCTGCAAAAGGCTGGAGAGCCCAAGGCATTGAGTGTATTTAACACCGAGATGGATAGGTGCCGGATTGGTAAGGGAATCAAGGTTCACAGGGTGAAGGCAGGATTTGATTTGATTTGATTCACTATTATCACATACATTTAAGTACAGACAGAAGCTAGAGA
This sequence comes from Chiloscyllium plagiosum, assembly GCF_037043375.1. NCBI lineage: Eukaryota > Metazoa > Chordata > Chondrichthyes > Orectolobiformes > Hemiscylliidae > Chiloscyllium > Chiloscyllium plagiosum. The sequence continues at coordinate 4,040,992 of NW_028270176.1, forward strand.
GGTCCATTCAGCAATGTAATACCAGCTGGGAAGAAGCTGTTCTTGAACCTGTTGGTTATGTGTGTTTTAGCTTTTGTATCTACTACCTGATGGAAGAGATTGGAAGATTGTGTACCCGGGGTGAGGTGGGGGGGGGGGGGGGGGGGGGGTGTTTGATGATGTTGGCTGCCTTTCCACAGCAACGAGAAATGCCGGGGTTGAACAATCCCATGCTGCCTCCACAGGATCTGCTAAACTTGGGGCCGATGGTGGTCATTGGAGCACTTTGCACACTCTTGGTCTTTATATCCCTTTTTCAGACTGCAATTGTTTCACTAAGCACATTTCTGACCTCTACACAAATTGTTAGCTTACACCTGAAGCTCTGCATCAATGCTCATCTCCATTTACCATGGATAGACAAAATTTGGATCACTGTGTACATTTCTGATATTTATATATAGGTAAAAACATAATTGAGGCATTGTGCACTCAGTTGTAAAAAGGATGTAGAGGTACCGGAGATGGTGAAATAGACATTTATTAGATTGTCATCAAAAGTTATCGGTTAGATCCATAGTATTTTGGGGCTTCTTTCTATCGAAGGGAGCAGGCTGTGTGGGATATATTTCCTCACAAATAAAATAGTTGCCAACTTAATAAATGTGGATACACCAAACCGAAGGGTTTACAATATCAGAGAGTCACTTCCCCAGAGCGTAAGGAGAAAGTGGAGCTCATCAACATAGGAAGTGGTCAAGATGAATCATGTTGCTATAAGCAGGGAGCCAGATAAATCTATGAAGCAGAAAGGAATTGAAGTCTCTCGAGATGGAGTGAGATGAAGAGAGGCTGGAGGAGGCAGAGAAACACCAGCATGGAGCAGGTGGGTAGAATACTCTCCATTTTTGCTGTAGATCCTTTCGTGGATTTTGACATGAACATAAAGTTGCAGCTTTGAGTGTGTATGTTGGTGACCTCCCTGTAATTACGGAGCTGTTGCAGAGCTCCGACTGGCTGCAGGCATCGGATGTTTCCATTGAAAATGTTCCAAAATTGAAGGACAGATTGCCAACCCAACTCCCACACCCACAAACACCAAACTGTGTACTCGACAGCTGAATAAAAACAGAGCGAGACATTAATCTGAGTGAAACTCGGAGAAAGAAGGAAGGACCATTCAGGCAGGTTTATTTTGTTCTGGCTGCAGTTCGTTCATGGAGGATTGTGCTTCCAATGTTAAAGCCTTTCCTTCTCGAGCCCCTGCACCCCTCCCTATATCTGTCACCTCCTCCAGCCCCTACACTCCTCCCTGTCTCTGTCACCTCATCCAGCCCCTACACCCCTCCCTATCACTGCACCCTCCTTCAGCCCCTGCACTCCTCCCTATCGCTGTGACCGCCTCCAGCCCCTACACCCCTCCCTGTCTCTGTAACTTCCTCCAGCTCCTACAGCCATTCCTAACTCTGTACCCTCCTCCAGCCCCTACACCCATTCCTATCACTGCAACCTCATCCAGGCCCTACACCCTTCCCTATTTCTATCAGCTCCTCCAGCCCCTCCACCCCTCCCTATCTCTGTGACCACCTCCAGCCCCTACATCCTTCCTTATCTCTGTAACCTCCTCCAGCCTCTAAAGTCTTCCCTATTGCTGTAACCTCCTTCAACCACTACATTATCCAAATCTGATCTTACTGATCTTACATTTCCCACTGATCTATAAAAGGAAGGTCACTCTCACTAATTGCTGTAAGATTTCTAATGTTAGTTCTGAGATGGAGTTAGTTATCTGGAAAGTTTGATTTTAATGCGTCCTGTTAGCATTCTTTAGCTAATTAACTGTGAGCAGTTTCGGTCCCACCTGACCTTGGAGGATCAGTTGGACACTGCCCCTCTGTCTTGCAACTGCATTATAACTCATTCTCGTCACATTATATCGACTGAGGTGAAATTTACTGCTCCTCCTCTGACTAACTCTTTTTACCCATGAGGGCAACATCTTTTTTCATTAAAAATCAATCACTTTCAAAGCTTAATGAGCTTGTCTGATCACTTAGATTTTTTTCAAGACATAATCCCACTTTTAATATTTGTCTTTGTTATTGTGGAATCGTCCTTTACTTTTTAGTGCTTGGTACTGTTATGAAGTTGAAAGCGTGTGCTGTACCTTTAAGAGAGAGTGAATGCTGTTCTGTACTGAGTGCTGACAAGCATCTGTGTATATGACCAGATAGCAGTCTCAGAGTGTTCTAAAAATTGAAAATATGCAACTTTTATCTGTGAAACGGATACCTGAGTTGGTTGCTGTTTTAACAACATTTCGAATTTCACCAATCATTTTAAATGATGCCCGGGGTATCAAAGCCTAATCAAGTTTGAATTTAATGTTTTGCCAAAATCGAACCAATAAGATGATTCCAATGTTGGAGAGGAAAGAAGGCAGGGATTTTGAAAATCGGACAGAGCCCCTGTCATCAACACATAGCCAAGAAATTAGGAAAACACTGTAAATTAGGTAACTTTTCATCTGAAACATATTCACAGAAAAAAGAACAAGACGACTCAGAGAGATATTCAGCTGGAAGAAGAAAAACATGGAAGATGACAGTGGCTGTTTGGTTTTGAAATTAAATTGATGTAACTTTCAAAAGTGTTTTATTGGAACAGTATATTGTTATAGAGTTGGAGGTAGGTAATAAGCAGTGAAGAGAAAGGGGGTATTCGAGTTGTAAATAGTTTTTGTTTAATGTTCACTTTTAGAGTTAAGGAATAAACTGATATTTTTTCTTTTAAATAACGGAATGTTGGTGTTCTCATTCACTCATTCTTTAACAGGCTACGAGGTGAGGTGAGCTTTTCTGGGAGTTTGGTTTCATTAACAGAGGGTTCATCATCGTGTTGTAACAGTTTGGGGGCACAGGTCCAGAATTGGAAAGGTTCAGACAGATCTAGTCTGAGATTTGAATAGATTTGGGGTACAAAAGGTCCCAGCAGATTTAAACACTTGCCAATGAGTCTCCCAAATCTTCAAGAGGCCATTTTTAAAATTTCCATTAGTTGTGGTTGGTTAAATTAGAAGTGAGGGGCATGGCCCTTAACATTGCTAAAGAGGTTGTGGGGTTTGAAGATGCTTTACAAATGTGCCAAGAACATTTAGAAAGACAGAGGAATGCCATACTTTTAGAGTTAGCAAATAGGTTAGAATTGGGTTTAATCAGAGACAAAAGGAAAGCTGAAATTGTCATGAAGTTGGTCAAGCACTTAGGATTTATTAATTATTCATTTGTGGGACTTGTGCGACGCTGGCTGGCCAGCATTGATAGCCCATTCCTATTTGCCCTTGAGAAGGTGGTGGTGAGCTGCCTTGAATCACTGCAGTCCACTTCCTGTGGGACGACCCACAATGCGGTAGGGAGGGAATTCCAGGATTTTGACACAACGACGGTGAAGGAACGATGGTATACTTCCAAGGCTGGATGGTGAGTGGCTTGGAGTGGAACTTGCGGCTGGTGATGTTCCCAAGTACCTCTGCCCTTGTCCTTTTCGGTGAAAGTGGTTGTGGATTTGGAAGGTGCTGTTCAAGGATCTTTGGTGAATTTCTGCACTGCATCTTGTGGATAGAACATACTGCTGCTACTGAGCACCAGTGGTGGAGGGATTGAAGGTTTGTGGATATGGTGCCAATCAAGCAGGTTGCTTTGTCCTGGATGGTGTCAAGCTTCTTGAGTGTTGTTGGAGCTGCAACCATCCCGCCAAGTGGGGAGTATTCCATCACACTCCTGACTTGTGTCTTGGAGATGGTGGATGGACGTTCGGGTGTCAGTCAGTGAGTACTCACCACAGTAGCCTTCATCTCTGACCTTCTCTTGTAGCCACTGTGTTTATGCAGTGAGTCCCGTTGAGTTTCCGGTCAATGTTAAACCCAAGGATGTTGACAGTGGGGGAAACAATGATGGCATACCGTTGAATGTCAAGCGGCGGTAGTTAGTGTGTCTCTTATTGGTGTTGGTCATTGTCTGGCATTTGTGCGGCACAAATGTTACTTGCCACTTGTCAGATCATGCTTGGACATTGTCCAGATCTTGTTGCATTTGAGCATGAACTGCTTCTGTATCTGAGGAGTCGCAAATGGTGCTCAACACTGTGCAAGTATGGATGAACATTTCCAGTTCTGACCTTCTGACAGATGGAAGGTAATCGTTGAAGCAGTTGAAGATTGTTGGGCCGAGGACACTATCGTGAAGGACTCCTGCAGAGATGTCCTGGAGCTGAGATGACTGATCCTCCACAACCATGATCATCTTCCTTTGTGCTCGGTATGACTCAAACCAGCGGAGTATTACCCCCTCGATACCCATTGATTCCAGTTTTGCCAGGGTTTCTTGATGCCATATTTGGTCAAATGCGGCCTTGATGTCAAGGGCTATCACTCTGACCTTCCCTCTGGAATTCAGCTCTTTTGCCCATGTTTGAACCAAGGCTGTTATGAGATCAGGAGATGAGTGACCCTGGTGAAACCCAAACTGGGTGTCACTGAGCAGGTGCTGCTGTAGCCCTGTTGGTGACCCCTTCCATCACTTTACTGATAATGGAGAGTAGACTGGTTGGATGGTAATTGGACGGGTGGGATTTGTCCTGCTTTTTGTTTACAGGACATACCTGGGCCATTTTCCACATTGTCGGGTAGATGACAGTGTTGGAACTGCACTAGAAGAGCTTGACCAAGGGAGCAGCAACTTCTGGAGCACACGTCTTCAATACTATCACTGGAATTTGATCAAGGCCCATTGCCTTTGCAGTATCCAGTGCCTCCAGCCTTTTCTTGATATCATGTGGAGGGAATCGAATTGGCTGGAGACTGGTATCAGTGATGCTGAGGAACACTGGAGGAGCCCGAGATGGACCATCCACTCAGCATGTCCAACTGAAGATTGCTGCGAATGTTTCAGCCTTATCTTTTGCGCTGATGTGCTGGGCTCCTCCATCATTGAGGATGGGGGTATTTGTGGAGCCTCCTCCTCCTCCAGTGAGTTGTTTAATTGTCCACCACCATTGCGTGCGCAACAATGCAGAGCTTAGATCTGATCATTTGGTTATGAGATCGCTTAGTTCTTTCTGTGTCATTTGGCACACAAGTAGACCTGTTTGGTAGCTTCACAAGTTTGACACCTCATTTTTAGTAATGCCAGATGCTGCTCCTGGCATTCCCTTCTGCACTCTCCATTGAATCAAGGTTGATCCCCTGGCTTGATGGTAATGGTTGAGTGGGAGATATGCCCCTCCCTAAAACTAAAAGTGGTAACCAATACTTGCTGACCGTAAAGAATGTGTCCACCAGAGTTCCAGAGGCAATTCCATTACAGAGTATGAAGGTAAAAAGGGTGCTGGAGGAGTTAGTAGCTTTCTTCACGCAGTATGGGCTACCCAGAGAGATTCAGTCAGACCAAGGGTCTAAATTTACTGCTCCGCCGTTTCATGAATTCATGGATAGCTCAGGTCTACAGCCCTATAAATCAACGGCGTACTATCCTGAATCCCAGGAAGATTTGGAAAGGTGGTATCAGACCCTGGAGACCATATTAAGAGTGTACTGTCAGGATTACCCAAATGATTGGGATAAACGTATCCCATTTGTATTGTTTGCCATGAGAGATGCCCCAAACAAATCAACTCAGTTTATTCCCTTTGAGTTAATGTCCGGACATGAAGTGAGAGGACCTTTGAAATTAATTAAAAAGAAATTGACAGGACTGAGATCAGAGATCTCTTTTTATTATTTATTTGGAATGAGGGAGAGATTTAATCAAGTGGGTGAGTTTGCTAAACAGCGCCTGAAGAGGGAACAACATAGAAGGAAGCAGGTGGCAGATAAATACTCTAAAATTCGGATGTTTTTCCATGTGGGTAACGTAGCAGTATTGTTACCAGTTGTAGGAGATCCCTTCAAAGCTCGGTTTAGTGGTTCCTTTCAAATTGAGAAAAACTTTATTCATGTACACTATCTGGGAAAGATGCCAGATAGGAAAAACTCTGTCGTGTATGTCCTGTGAATATGTTGAAAACTTATTATAATAGACACAGGGAACTGGAGAAACAGGTGTTAGTTACTGCCCTGGCAGAGAGAAATCAAATCCATATGTCGTGGAGTATGATGTGCCTCAAAATATGTTAAATAAGGAGGAAGTCCTTAAGGACTGGGATTGGTTAGTGAAGTACCTGTTTCAGGAACAAAGATACCAGTTGAAAGGTCTGTTGCAGCAATATGAGGACATATGTAGGGATAAGATGGGGAGGCATGAGGTTGACATTAGGAATGCTGTTCCGATAAAACAACCCCCCTACAGATTTAATCCTTTCAAAGTCACATAGGATCAGATGAAAGTGAAGGCAATGCTCAATGAAGATATCATTGAACTGAGTCAGAGTGAATGGAGTTCATCGATCACGTTAGTTCCAAAACCTGACAGGACTCAACGATTTTGTGTGGCTTATCGGAAGGTCAACACCAGAACAAAATCAGCCTCATACCCAATACCAAGATCGGAGGACTGTGTGGAGAAAGTTGAACAAGCCAGTTACATCACAATGTTGAACATACTGTGTGATAACTGGCAGGTACCTTTATCAGAGAAAGTGAAAAAAGTTACTGCATTTGCAACCACAACTTGGCTATATCCCCTCAAAGTGATGACTTTTGGAATGAAGAAGGCTCTTTCCAAGGATTGATAAACAGAATAGTGGATGTATTAACAAACTGTGCAGATTATTTGGATGATGTAGTGATCTTTAGTGAGTCATGGAAAGCTCACATGGTACAATTGGCAGAGCTCATCGCACAATTATGAGATGCAGAACTGGTAATAATCTTAAAGAAAACAGAATTCGTGAAGGCAGAAGTGATGTTCTTGGGACATAACATCAGTCATGGATGAATAACCCCAAAGAGTGTGAAGATTAGACTACTTACAGTGTGGAAACAGGCCCTACGGCACAACAAGTCCACACCGACCCTCCGAAGAGCAACCCACCCAGACCATTCCCCTATATTTACCCCTTCAGCTAACACTATGGGCAATTTCGCATGGCCAATTTACCGAACCTGCACATTTTGGACTGTGGGAGGAAACGGGATCACCCGGAGGAAACCCACGCAGACACGGGTAGAATGTGCAAACTCCACACAGACAGTCACCCGAGGCGGGAATTGAACCCGGGTATCTGGCGCTGTTAACCACTGTGCCACCGTGCCGCCCTAGAAGATGAAGGTCAAGGAAGAATTTCCACGACCATTCTCCAAGAAAGAGGTGCTTCAGTTTTTGGAATGAAGCAGATTCTACTGGAAGTTTGTTCCAACCTTCAGCAGCCGGGTGGCACTGCGAACAGATTTACTGAAGATGGACACAAAATATTGGTGGGCCGAACAATGTCAGGAATCATTTGACAATTTAGCTCAGTATTATCCACCGCATCAATTTTAGCCACACCAAACGTTTTGAAAACCTGCAAAAGAGTTGGAGCCACACTGCTCCAAGAAGATAGCGATGGAATTGAACAGTGAATTGGCTACTTTTCAAAGACCTCAGCACTCACCAGAGAAAATACTCTACCATTGAAAAAGAACTATTGAGTTTGGTACTGGCTTTACAACACGTTAATGTTTATGTGACGAACAATGTGGCAGAGAGCGTTGTGTGCATGGACCACAATCCTCTTCCATTCTTGGAAATATTTAAATACAAAAATATGAGACTATTTCATTGGAGTCTTGTGTTCCAGACTTTTAATGGACAAATTGTATATGTTGCAATTCGTAAAAATGTGACAGCAGATGCGTTATCGTGGATTTGAAATGAAAATGTACAGATAAGATTGAACTGATTGCAACATTATATATACATATGTGTGCATAATCTAATATGAAAGTATAATTTAGATCAATGTCCTATGTATTTCATTGTAATGAGATTAAGAATTAGAAAAAAATTAATGAAGACATCTTTTCATTGTGATGATTTATTTTTTCTTTTGGGGGAGAGTGTTATGAAGTTGAAGACATGTACTGTACCTTTAAGAGATAGTGAATGCTGTTCTACACTGAGAGTTTCCAAGCACCTGTGTATATGATCAGATGGCAGTGTCACAGTGTACTGGGAAATTGAAAATATGGGACATTTGGCTCTGAAATGGATACCTGAGTTGGTTGTTGTTTTGACAACAATTCAAATTTAAATTATGCTGCAGGATGCTGACACTCAATCGAGTTTGAATTTATTGTTTTGCCAACCGATGTGGGGATATTAAAAAGGCAGGCATTTTGAACATTGGACAGACCAACTGCCATCAACACAGATCCAAGGAATAAGGAAACACTCTTGATTAAAAGTACCTTTTCGTATTAAACATATGAGTAATAAAAAGAAAGAAGATGAACCAGGGAGATCATCACCCGGGAGAAGGAAGACACTGAAGATGGCTGCTGTATGGGTTTGAAATTAAATTGATGTCATTTTAGTATGGGCATTATTGGAACAGAGTTGGAGGCAGGGAGTAAGCAGTTCAGAGGAAGGAGGCATAGAGTTCTGAACAGTTATTGTTTAATATTCACTTTTAGTGGTAAGGAATAAGTTGATATTATTTTCTTCAATTAGTGGACTTTGGGAGTTCTCTGTCACTCATATTTTAACAGATAATGATGTGAAGTGATCTTTTCTGGGTGTTTGGTTTAATTAACAGAGGGGTTCACTATCGCGTTGTTACATTACAAACTGCAGGCTGTCTGTTGTGATACATTTCTTATACAACTGTCTCCTATTGATTTTACAGAACTCCCTGTTTATTAAGTTGTAAGATTCTTTGTTCAAAGTAGACCCTGTTACCTTGGGATAAATCCTTACCAAAGCTACCATTGTGCTCACTTATCAACTCACTTAAATGCTGAATCGGTCAAGCTAATTCTGTGGTGCAGCCATATTTATGCCAACGGGTGACAATGTTGTGCCACCTCTCACCAGGTGCTGCCCCAACAGGTGCAAATGACCATGGACAGGCAACTATTTAATGTAGATCAGTGATGCTTTCATTATGTACTGTAGCTAACAGGTACACGACCCCCTAGGTTTACCACCATTTTGAAACTCAATTGTCCCCCGAAACTGGAAGTGGGATGAGAAACAGTTTGTGATTTATCCATTAATAAAGCAGTGTTTGTTAACTTCCACTGGGTTTAAAGGCAGACACATAGCTGGGAGGGAGAAAGAACTGTGAAAGAGGATTTGGAGAGACTTCAGTGTGATTTGGATAAGTTGCGTGTGTCGGCCAATGCACAGCAGATGCAGTTCAATCACATTATCCACTTTGGGAGCCAAAAGGAAAATGGATTATTATCGGAATAGCGATAGATTGGGAAAGGATGTAGTGTGGTTAAACCTGAATGTCCCAGAACCACAGTCTAAAGGAGACAGGGTGGGATTGACAAAAGGAGTAATGTCTTCACACAGAGAGTGGGAAGCCTGTGGGATTCTCTGCCTCAGAAAAGTGGCACGGCCAAAACATTGTAGGTTGTTTGAGAAGGAGCCGGATTGATGTTTTAGAGATTACAGTAAGAAAGCAAGGGAACTGTGGACTGCGTTGAATGATGAGACATGATTTTATTGAATGGGTGAGGTCAGCTTGAAGGGCTGAATGGCCTACACCTGCTTCAGTGTTGAATATTTCAATTGGATGAAATGTTTAATTCGTCAGATTCTGCAACCCAGCCAAGCCTCTCCGTGAGAGCTTACTGCCAATTAGTTAACATCAACTGCAAATTTGCAGATGGGATTATTATTGGAATAGTGATGGATTGAGAAAGGTAGGGAGTGTAGTGCGGTAAGACCTGGGTGTCTCTTGTACACCAGTCGCTGAAAGTGAGCATTGCAGGAGCAACAGGTGGTGATGGGATGTTGGCCTTCATAGTGAGAGGATTTGAATCCTGGAGTAGGGATGTCTCGCTGCGATTGTACAGGATGAGAGCACAGCGATGACGTGCTCCTCATGTTCATAGATCCAGCTGACCTGTGGCGGATGCCCGAGTGCCAGAATCCTCTACAAGGTGTAACTGGAACAAGTGTTTGGCATTTCTGTTCGGTCCGTGGCAGTGGGCTTCCAAACGAACTGACCTCTGTCTATCTGGAAATCAACACTGGCCCCACACTGCGGACCATCCCCCTGTGCCGTGGTCCCCAAAATCAGAGCCACCTTGGGGATATCCTCGGGTGGCGTTTCAGATGACACCGGGGTAGTATTTGTCCACTCCCCACTGCTGTGCCATCACCCACAGCTCAGACACACCTTGGCATGAGGTTTTGCCCGCTGGGGATGGAGATGCCCAGTGGAGGGCCCTCTATGAAGGGGTCCCTCCATCTTAGACCAGGGATCTGGGATAGAGAGTGCTGCATGTGGTGGTCCCCTGCAACCGGTGATGGGGCAACTTCACCAGAAGCCAGTGCACATTCTGTTTTTTTAGATTCCATACAGAGTGGAAACAGGCCTTGGGCCCAACAAGTCCACACCGACCCTCCGAAGAGCAACCCATATGGAACCATTCCCTACATTTACCCCTGACTAACACACCTAACAGCTGGCAATTTAGCATGGCCAGTTCACCGAACTTGCACATCTTTGGACTGTGGGAGGAAACTAGAGCACCCGGACGAAACCCACGCAGACACGGGGAGAACGTGCAAGCTCCACACAGACAGTTTCCCGAGGGGGGAGTTGAACCCGGGTCCTTGGCACTGTGAGGCAGCAGTGCTAACCACTGAGTCTCTGTGCCGCCCCCTTCCCCTTCTGTGACCTGGAGGCAATGATCTTCCACTTATACATCAAGTGTGTTGTCTGTTTTTAGAAGGAGCTGCTAAATCTTTGGCTGCCATTCAGTGCCACACTCCTGATCTACGGGCTCCCAGTGCGGTGAGGAACAGACATGGCTTTGTTCCTGGGCCTGGCCATGATGACCACAAACAGGTCCAGGCACCAGGCTAAAGAGAGGCTTGTTGTTCCTGACTATCTGCCCCTTTCGTGGTTATGTCCGTGCTCACGTGTCCCTGGAGAAGGAGCATGTGGTGCTCACTGTTACAGTGGGGGCCTTTTGAGACCATTAGGTGCCACAGGGACCAGAGTACATCATCACCCTGGATATGATATTCTGATTTAGTTGCTTGTTGCTGTCGTATACGTTTCCATTTTGCTTTTTGAGGGGTTGTTTGTGCTTAGATTGGTGCGGAAGAGGACTGCCTTATTTGACCTTTGTTCCAGGTTCGGGCCATTTGGAAGAGCCAAGAGGGCTTTTATTTTAGCCCCGGACTGCCCCTGTCCCAGATACACTTGGTGGGGATTGGTGAGGGGGGCATTTTATTTTTAGTTGAAGTGAGCAGGGCAATTACCTCTGGATTTTAAATCATTGTTGTCCCTGTCCCAGAAATATTCAATGGGGACGAGAGAGAGAGAATTTATCTATTTAGTTGTTCATTTGTTTGTTTAATATGTTATGAAGGTGAAGCCGTGTACTGTACCTTGAAGAGAGAGTGAAAGCTGTTTTGCACTGAGAGCTTACAACCCCCTGTCATGTGGCTGACCAGCAGTCTCAGAGTCTGCTGGATCATTGAAAATATGGAACATTTGACTCTAAAACAAATACCTGAGTGCTGGTTGCTGTTGTCACAACAGTTCGAAATTAACCAATCAGTTTAAATTGTGCTCCGAGATACTAAAACCCAATCGAATTTGAATTTAATCTTTTGACAGCATCAAACCAATGTGATGATTTGATGTTTGAGGTACACTGAAGGAGGCATTTTGAGAGTGAACCAGAGAGAGAGAGCAACCAACTGCCATTGTCAGAGTAACTTCCAGCAAACCCCTCTCTATCCAAGCTATCTTTTCATGTGAAGCATCTTTTCAGTAAAAAGACTGAAGATGACCCAGAGAGATCTACTGCCAGAGGAAGACAGACACTAGAGACGATAGCCGCTGCAGGGTTTTGAAAATTAATTTGATGATGTAATTTTAATACGGGTATTTATTCTAATAGCATATTGTGATAGAGTTGGAGGAAGATAACAAACTTTTCAGAGAAAGGAGGATTAGAGACGTAAGCAGTTGTTGTTTAATGTTTATTTCTAGAGGTAGAGAATAAATTGAGTTTTTTTTCTCAAATTAGTGGAAGTTGAGTGTTTTCTGTCATTCATACTTTCAAAATTTATGAGGCAAGGTGGGTTTTTCTGGGATTTGCTTTAATTAGCAGAAGGCTTCACCACTGTGTCATCACAAATTATTTTTTTCTTTGATATTGTTTTTGTTTTGGCCCCTTGTGGTCCCTGCCCAAAAGAGGTTGTTGGGGATGGAGTCATGGGAGAGCCATTTTGTGTTTGTTTATTGTTTCCACAGAATAAGAAATTGTTGTTTAGAAAGAACAGAGTGGGCCTTGCTCTGTGTTTCACACAGTTCTGTCCCTGTCCCAAGAGTGTCTGATGAGCACATTATGGGAGGGAGTGGTGGGGCGGGGTGGACTTCATTTGTTTTCTGTGTACGCTTTAGTCTGAAAGAGTTGAGGATTGCTTTTTGGACTGGAGGCCTCTGACCAGTGGTGTGCCGCAACTGGTAAAGCCGGGTGCAACCACCACATTTGAAAGGGACCTGGATGGGGAGATGTATTGAAAGGGTTTAGGATGTATAAGAGGCAAATGCTGGCAAATGGGACTGCATCAGTTTAGGATATCTGGTCAGTAAGAACAAGCTGGACTGTAGAGTCTCTCTCCATATTGTGAGACATAGAACGTAGAACATAGAACATTTTTTTACAGCGCAGTACAGGCCCTTTAGCTCTCGATGTTGTGCCAACCTGTCATACCAATCTGAAGCCCATCTAATCTACACTAATCCATGTACGTCTATAGGCTTGTCCAATGACGACTTAAATGTGCTTAAATTTGGTGAATCTACTACCGTTGCAGGCAAAGCATTCCATACCCTTACTAATCTCTGAGTACTACCCTGACTACTCTATGACTCAATCTTTCCAAGCCAGGGATCATTCTGGTAAACCTTCTCTGAACTGCCTTCAGTAAAATCAGATCTTTACTGAAATAAAGAGACAGAAACTATTCACAGTATTCGATATGTGTCTTAACAGCACCTTGTACATTTGCAGTAAGACCTCACTACTCTTGTACTTACGGCACACTTGAAAGAATGACCAGCATTCCATGAGCTTCCTGATGACCTGTTGTACCTGAGTGTTAGTTTTCTGGGCTTCATGGACATGTCACACCAAGTCCTGTTGGGTTACAGCTTCCTGCAGGTTTTTCTCCATTTGAATAATTATTCTGTTCTTTTATTCCTCTGTCTGAAATTGACAATGTCTCATTTTCCCACAGTATATGCCATTGCCAACTTTATGCTCTTTTCTTTAACAAATCAATTTTATCTCTGCCTCTCACAAACTGCCTTTCCAACTTCATTGTGGGTTGTTTGAAAATTTGGCTGCAATACATTCACTTTCCTCTTCCTACTCCACCTTACAAATTTATCATCAAACAATAAATTATCGACAAACCTGTTCTGTATTTTGAGACTAACAATACAGACATGAATTTACTTCCTATTAGACTCCTTTGAAATATTTGATATCACTTCCTTCAGAGGCGTATGTAAATGACAACGTGTGTTCCCCAAAATCCACCCCAGCAGATTTGTCATCAGACAAGCAGATTTTCTCAATTTGACATGGTTTTCCACTGACTTATCCATGATGCTTCATCTTTATTTATCCACTGCCTCACCTTTGTGATTGACACATGTTTATCTATGTGTCTTGTTTATTTATTTTCAATCATTTAATTATCATTCTTTATTTTCTTATTTTCAAACAGTGAGAATTGTTGCTCTGAATTATGCTCTTCCAAATGTTGCCATCACTGATGTCAGGGGCATCGTCTGTCAATTTAAATCTTGCTTTCTTTTTTAAAATGTGCAAACCTTAATCCGAAGCAATGACAGCTTTATTTAAAAAAAAAACCCTGCAAACTTCTTGAATTATTTCCTCCATATTGTTTACAATAAAACCCAACATGGACCAGATCAATGTTCTTATCTATTGTGGGACAAAACCGATTTGATTCAAAGGGGTTAACTCCAACTGTTTGTTCATTAACTGGAATTCATGTCTGACTCACTGCAATTAACTGTGTCCCTGGGGGAGCTGTGAGCTGCTCCATCAGTTGCTTATTAAGGGATTCCCTTCAATTGCTTATCACAGACTGACAGCAGGAGCAATATCTCTGCAGCAATCAGAGATCAGCACAACTGTAGATATGGAGCGAAGGTATTGGTATTGGAGAACATTAGAGTGGAATACCACTGCAGTTAGTGACAATCAGCAGGGAAAGGATTGGAATAATCCAGTGATGGAAAGGGGTATCTCTGGCTGGCCTTTACTTCCTTTACAGCGATTCTGATTGGATTACATTAGTCTACCGAATCGAAGCCGCACTTCAGATTTTTGCTTATGTTTATTTTCCCATCATTGGCATTGTTGGTGTCCCTGGTAAGTCTGTGCCTCACGATGAGTTCTGTAAACCATGTTGAACAAATTGACAGATCTTACCATTTATGGGGCCATCCTTGTTGATCTGCCTGTTCTTTGCAATTCTCTGTACCTGAGTGTTCTCTGTGAAAATGCAGTTAATTTGTCTACTTTCTTGTCATTGCTTCTTTCAGTTTAGAGAAATCCAAGTGTTCGATATTTTAAACATGATTCATTGCCATCTGCTTTCTGCCTTTATCCTCACTTTCACCTGGTTCACTTCACTTTCATTTCCATTTTCACACTGTCACCTTCCTTCATTGCTGCTCTTTCCTTGAATATATTCATACTTTCCCTCACACTCACTGCCTATCTCGAATCTGTTCTTTGCTTTTGTTTACCCTGGGGCAGACTGTCAGTGTTGTGACTGCAGTATGGCCACTCTTTATTCCTCTGACAGTGGGAATGAGTTGTTTTTCTCAGTGCTCACCCTGTCACCCGTAAACACACATCATTGAACAGTCAAACATCTCTCTCTGATGCAGAACATTTTCTAGTGAGAAAATGACTTTGTTTTATTCCTCTCTCCCACTCTCACCCTCTCCCTCTTCATGGAGTGACCTTTGACCATGACATGATGTTAAAATATTGTTCCTTCATATTCTTTGCCTCTGTGTCCAAATGTTTAAATCAGGTTCTTCTTCCAAGCCTTCACTCGCCTCCAATACTCTCACTCCACTTGGTCTCCTCCATCTGGCCTTTTGGTGTCACTCAAACCAGTATTTTTTTTCTTTTGAGGATTCTCTATGTTGTATTCCCCACCTAAATTTACCCCTGCCCTACCAGCTGAAACCTCTCTCCCTCTAAACTGACTGCACTCCGCGCTCTCAGGCTCATTCTCGGTCTCTGTGGGTCATCTTCACTTAGTTGCTGAATGTTTCCCCTTTCCATTACCCCATCCTTCTCTTCAGCATATAATCTATCTTTTCCTGACTAATACCAGTTCTGATGGTGGATCACTGGATTCAAAACATTATCTTCACTTTCTCTCTACAGATGTTGCCAAACCTGCTCAGTATCTCCAGCAATTCCTATTTTTCTCAACAGAAAGTTATTGCTTTCCCGGTCACACTCTGGTCGAGATATTAGTGTCGGTCATACATCTCCTGGTCTGATTCTACAGACTTGCTGACTATTTCCCCCAGGACTCGACTTTCATATTAGTGTCTAACCCGGGTTTGCACAGCTCTTTGTAATCTTCAGCTCACAATCTATTTCTGGGCCTGCTCTGAGATTGATCTTATCTGTCTGCCCTCCTGCCTCTCAGTGCAATCCTTGTTACAATGTCCTGCCAAGTCTCAGTTTTTTATCCATCCATGGGACATGGACATTGCTGACAGGACGGCATTTATTGACGTCCTGAGTTTCCCTTGAAAAGATAGTGCTGAGCTGCCTTATCGAACCACTGCAGGTCACATGCAGTAGATTAACCCACAATCACTTAGGGAGGGAATTCCCGGAATGTGAATCAGAGACAGGGAATTTTAGCGAAATATTTCCAAGTCAGGACGGTGAATGGCTGGGGAGAAACATTCAAGGAGTGGGGTTCCCAAATATATGCTGCCCTTGTGTTTTTAGATGGGAAGTGGTCATGGGTTCAGAAGGTGCTGTCTCAGTATCTTGGCGAATTTCTGCAATGCATCTTGTACATGGAACACACTGCTGCTACTGAATGTTGATAGTGGAGGGAGTGGATCCCTGTGGATGTGGTGCAATCAGGTGGGCCCCTTTCCCCTGGATGGTGACAAGCTTCTTGAGGGTAGTTGGAGCTGCACCCACCCAGACAAGTCGGGAGTATTCCATCACACTCCAGATTAGTTCTTTGTAGATATTGGACAGGCTTTGGGGAGTCAGGAAGGGAATTACACACTGCAGTATTCCAAGCATCTGCCCTGCTCTTGTAGCCACTGTGTTTATGTGGTGAGCCCACAATGTTGATTCAGCTACTGAAACATCATTGAATGTCAAGCAGCAGGAGTTCTGATCACTGTTTCCAAAATCTCTCTTACTGAAAGGTCCATCAGAGTGATATCTGAGCTTTACCCATACTGCCTCAGTGGATGAGCCTCCACTGTGTCCTCTCTGAGTGCAGAGTAACAACATTCTCCCTGATCAGTAATATCATTCTTCTGTGTCTTCATTCTCCCTCTCTATCTCGTCTAAAACAACAAAAACCTAGAATGCTGAGCAGACAGTCCTGCCTCTCCCTCAACCAACTCCAGTATTGGCCCCTATATCATAGTCCCATATACTGATCCAGGCTCGAAGCTCATCTGCCTTCCCTATGATGCTCCTGGTGTTGAAATAAACACACTTCAGCCCATCAGTCCCATCGTGTTCACGTACCTGTCTCTGCCTGACCTTCCTTTCTGATTTCCTGGTCCTAGCATCTCCCTTCTCCCCAATCCTTCCATTTCCTGACCTGCTGTTCTGGTTCCTAGCCCCCTGCCACTCTAGTTGAAACCTTCCTGAGTAGCACTAGCGAACCTCCCTGCGAGGATATTGGTTCCCCTCCAGTTTAGGTACAACCTATCCTTCTTGTACAGGTCAGCCCTGCCACAGAAGAGGTTGAAACCCTGCCCCCTGCACCAGCTCCTTAGCCACACATTCCTCTATCCTATCTTGTATTCTTTGCCTCACTAGCATGTAGCACTGGTACGATCTCAAGGATTACTACCCTCAAGGTCCTGCTTTTCAGTCTCTTTCCTAACTCCCTGTACTCACTCCTCAGAACCCCATCCCTCTTCCTACCTGTGTGCACAATCACTCTGGCTGATGACCCTCCCCTTTAAGGATGTCATGCAGCCGCTCAGAGACCCTGTCACCAGGGAGGGAACACACCATCCTGGAGGCTCCAACACAGCCAGAGAAATGCCTGTCTGTGCCCCCAACTAGCAAGTCCCCTCCAACTATCACTCACTTGGACTCTGCCCGCCCCTGGTTTACAGCAGAGCCAGTTGTAGTGCCCCAGGCCTGGCTGCTGCTGTTATCCTCCCCCCGAAAGTGCCCCAGGCCTGGCTGCTGCTGTTATCCTCCCTCCCAATAGTATCCAACACAGTAAGCCTGTTAGAGAGGGGAATAGTCACAGGAGACTGGTGCACCACCTGCCTTCCTCTCCTGGAGGGTGAGGTATGACTCCAACCAGGAGAAAGGGAGGCCTGCAGATGCTGGAGTTCAGATTCAAGAGTGTGGTGCTGGAAAAGCACAGTACGTCAGGCAATATCCGAGAAGCAGGAGAATCAATATTTTAGGCATAAGCCAAAGCAAACTCGACCAAGACTCCAACCAGCAGAGAATGTGCCCCATGATACCCATTGGTTCCTGTTTATCCAAGGTCCCTTTGATGCCACGCTCGTTCAGATGCGGCCTTGATGTTATGACCTGTTCCTCTCTCCCTGCCTCTGGAATTCTTTGTCCTTTTTTTAACCAAGGTTCGATGGGCTCCAGACCTAATGGCCCTGGAGGAACCCAAACTGGGCGTCACTGAGCAGCTTATTGCTGACCGGGTGCTGCTTGATAGAAGCTTCCATCACTTTGATGATGCAGAGGAGACTGAGGGGGCACTATTTGGCTGGGTTGGACTTATCCTGCCTTTTGCTTACCTTGGCAATTTTCGAGCGCAGTGTGAGAGCTCCACTGGAACAGACTGACCTTGGGAGGAGAATGTTCTGGAACACAACTCTTCAGTAAGATTGAAGTTACTGGATTAATTTCGGATAACTGGTCAGCATGGGCGAGTTGGACTGGAGTGCCCATTTCCATGCTGTATGTCTGTGTGACTCTCTGACTCTGAACATTGTCAGAGCCCACAGCCTTTACACTATCCAGTGCCTCCCACAGTTTCTTGATATGACGTGGAGTGAATCAAATTTGCTGAAGACTGGTACCTGTGATGTTAGTGACCACTGGAGGAGGCTGAGTTGTATTACCCACTGCCAATCTGGCTGAAGGTTGCTGCAAATGCTTCAGTCTTATCTTTTTCCCTGATGTGTTGGTCTCTTCCATCATTGAGGATGAGGATACTTGTGCTGCATCTTCCTCCAATGAGATTTTTAAAACTTGTCCCCGACATTTCACAACTGGACACAGCAGGACTGCTTAGTAAAGCTTAGATCTGAACCATTCGTTGTGGCATCCCTTAACTCTGTCCATCACTTGCTGGTTGTGCTGTTATGAAGCAAGTAGTCCTGTTTGGTAGCTTGACAGGGTGACACCTCAAGCCTGGTGCTGTTCCTGGAATGGTCTCCTGCACTCTTCATTGTACCAGGGAATGGGAATGGTTAACTGGGAATCTGCTGGATCCTGAGGTTGTAGATTGCACTGCAGTACAGTTCTGCTTCGGTAGCCTTGAGTTGCTGGTCTTTTCAAATTCTGTCACATTTAGCACCATTCTTCACACACAACTTGCCTTTTATTGGTTTTCAATCGGTCATTGGGATTCCATGGCTCTGCTCAGCAGAATCTCTTTGTTACATCATCTTTCCTGCTGAGTTCTCCCTATCCCAGTGACTCATCCTCTCCACTGGCACTGCTCTTTCTCAGGGTCAATGGCCTCATTCAACTCTTCAGTCTCTGTGCTGATGTTCCTATTGGTAAGACTGTTGACATACTGGCCAAGCTAACTCTTTCTCCCTCTGTTCACTCCACCTCTCTATTAATCTTCCACTTCCTCTCTCATTCCTCACTAACTCTTTATACTTGGTTTCCTGGGTCTCTAACTCTGCACTGACACTCTCTGCTCATGTTGCTCTTGTCCCTCAGAATTCACTCAGTCACTCGGCTGATGTTTCATCCTTGTCTTCCAGTCTACCCTCAATCTCTCTGCTGAAATTCCACACTGCCTCCCCAACTAAGTTCCATTTCTCTGCTCCTCTTCCTCTTGGTGTCTCATTCCACACTCACTAGTCCCTCACTCTCTCTGCTGATGTTCCTCTTCGTCTGATCCTTTGCAGTCACTGTCTTTGCACATGATGCCCTTGACCTATCAGCCTCCAGTCGCTCTCACTGTGATTCTTCCGTTTCTCTCACTGTACATTCCATGCCCCTCCTGATTTTCCTCTCGATCACACAGCCATCATTCACACCGTGATCATTTTCACATTTGTCCCTCACTACTGACTCCCTCTCTCGGTGAATGTAATCTTTGGTCACTAACTGTTCCTTACTCTCTCTGCTGATGTTCTTCTCTGTCTCTGAGTCAACACTGACTGGCTCTGCTCATGTTCCTTCTTGGTCTCTCCCTTTACACGTACGGTCGCTATTATTCCTTCTCCGACACTCAAACCCTCTGTTGATATTCCTCTTGGTTTCTCACTCTACACTAACGCTGCTGGTTTTCTGCTTGTTCTCAGTCTGACCCCATTTTCTATGTGGAAGTGTTTTTTGTCCCACATCATCAGCTCATTCTCATTACTGATTTATCGAGTCTCCCATTTTGCACTCCCTCTTCCTGCTGATGTTTCCCTTAATCTTTCACTCTGCTAACTTGTTCTGCTGATTTATCTCCTGATTCTCATTATGCACTTCTGATCTCGAATGATGAGCCTCCAAATCTCCCACTGACTCCTCACACTGTTTCTGTTTCCTTCCCTTTCTGTCTCTCCATCTCTGCTGATGTTCCTGTGAAGCCCCCATTTCACTGTCGATCCCATGTGCTGCTGTGACTTGTTGTCTCTCGTTCTACACGTAATCCCTTTGCTGACGTTCTTGTTGGCCTCTCACTGTGCACTCCCTTTCTCTACTGACATTCAGTTGGTCTCACTGTGCATTCACTTTCCACACTGACGTTTCACTTGACTCACATCGCACTTAATCTTCCTGCTGATGTTACTCTTGGTCACTCATTCTCTGTGCTGTCTCTCCACTGATGTTCATCTTGATGTCTCACTCTGTGTTCACTCTCACTCTCTCTGTTGTTCATTCTGTTCGTCTCTCACTTGACATTCAGTGCCTTTGGATAAAGCTACTAAAATATATGTTCATGTCTGTCCCTTTCACTGCTGGGTTTGGAGCTGTTCAGAATCACACGATTCTCTCCCTCTGCTCTGAAATAAGGTGTGGAATATGCACCTGCTCAGTATCTTTTATGTACAACTAACCTACTTGCTCTTCTCTAATTCTTGCCCTTATTCTGGTGCCCCCATCGATCTCCTTTCCAGTCTCGATGTGCTGCCTCTCTCGATGCTCAGCACACATTCCAGATTTCCCTTTCAATAAATGCCAGCTTTGTTACTGCATCCCTGCTGCTCTGACTGAGCCCATCTGTCTTGCTTTGCTGCCTGGCACTGCATCATTTGGATGACTCTGCTGATCTCAGCAAAGCAACTATTGAATGGAGACTGACACCTGTGCAAGTTCATGCATTGCATTTCATAATTCTTATTTATTTTATTGAAGTCCAGTGTCAAAAGAATGGCAAGCCTTGTCCCTATATTAACAATGTGATACACTGTAACTGATACAATCAGTTTTATACAATAGCACATTTGCAAATCTCTGTACAGGTCCCAATAACACGGTGGCTTTGCTCACATTCTAATGTCTCTGTTTATTTCCCTTGCACAGTTAACATGATAGCTATTGTGATCCTAACCCGGGGAAGATGTGGCCTCTCCAAATGTGTTTCTCGATACTTGGTGGCCATGGCAGTGGCAGACCTTCTGGTTATTATCCTGGACGTGATACTGCAGCATATTCCACGGACTTTTCATGAAGAATTTTATCAGCTGCGGTACTCCATTCGTGTGTGTAATATTCATGCAGTCCTGAGTTATGCAGCCACTGATTGTTCTGTCTGGTTCACTGTGGCTTTTACTTTTGATCGATTTGTGGCAATTTGCTGTCAGAAGTTGAAAAGTAGATATTGCACTGGGAGAACTGCAGCTGTGGTGCTAGGAACAGTGACTGCCCTCAGTTGTATAAAGAACATTCACTGGTACTTTATGTTAACAGATCGATATACTTTCTTGAGCCTCAGTTCATTTTGTCATTTCAGGGACAACAATCAGGGGTCACATTTCTGGATAATGATTCAGTTCCTTCACCATCTTGTGACCCCTGGGGTCCCATTCATTCTGATCCTGCTGCTAAATATTTTCACTGTCAGACACATTCTCAGGAGCAGCAGAGCACGGAGACGACTCCGGGTTCAGGGCAGTGGGGAATGGCCCAAAGATCCAGAGTTGGCCAGTCGAAGGAAATCTATTATTTTAATGTTTGCACTCTCTGCAAATTTCATCCTTTTATGGTCAATATTTATGGTGTATTCCATATGGCGGAGAATGCTGTATTTTGGAAATGTGATGATTTATCTACACAATTTTGTTGACATATTGGGTTCAATGTTGCAGCTCATGAGCAGCTGCACAAACACTTTTATTTATGCTGTCACCCAGACCAAGTTCAGACAGCAGTTGAAAAAAATGTTTATTTGTCCGTTTACTTCAGTTCTTCAGATCAATAAATAATAATCTCTTCAGCCATAAGGGAATCTGGCAACATTGCATGTAATTCCACATACTGAAAAATGTGTTGCTGGAAAAGCGCAGCAGGTCAGGCAGCATCCAAGGACCAGGAGAATCGATGTTTTGGGCATAAGCCCTTCTTCAGGAATGAGGAAAGTGTGTCCAGCAGGCTAAGATAAAAGGTAGGGAGGAGGGAATTGGGGGAGGGGTGCTGGGAATGCGATAGGTGGAAGGAGGTTAAGGTGAGGGTGTTAGGCCAGAGAGGGGGTGGGGCGGAGAGGTTGGGAAGAAGATTGCAGGTCAAGAAGGCAGTGCTGAGTCCGAGAGTTGGGACTGAGACAAGGTTGGGGTAGGGAAAATGAGGAAGCTGGAGAAATCTGCATTCATCCCTTGTGGTTGGAGGGTTCCTAGGCGGAAGATGAGGCACTCTTCCTCCAGGCATCGTGTTGCCATGGTCTGGCGATGAAGGAGGCCAAGGACCTGCATGTCCTTGGCGGAGTGGAAGGGGGAGTTAAAGTGTTCAGCCACAGGGCGGTAGGGTTGGTTGGTGCGGGTGTCCCAGAGGTGTTCTCTGAGACGTTCCACAAGTAGGCAGCCTGTCTCCCCAATGTAGAGGAGGCCACATCGGGTGCAGCGGATGCAGTGAATGATGTGTGTGGAGGTGCAGGTGAATTTGTGACGGATATGGAAGGAACCCTTGGAGCCTTGGAGAGAAGTAAGGGGGGAGGTGTGGGCGCAAGTATTGCATTTCTTGCGGTTGCAGGTTCCGGGAGTGGAGATTGGGTTGGTGAGTGGTCTTTCCGAAACGCTGATAGGGGAGGGGAGGGAAATATATCCTTGGTGATGGGGTCTGTTTGGAGGTGGCGGAAATGACGAAGGATGATACGATGTATCTGGAGGTTGGTGAGGTGGTAGGTGAGGACCAATGGGGTTCTGTCCTGGTGGCAATTGGAGGGGCGGGGTTCAAGGGCGGAGGTGCAGGAAGTGTAGGAGATGCGGTGGAGAGCATCGTCAACCAAGTCTGCCTGACCTGCTGCGCTTTTCCAGCAACACATTTTTCAGCTCTGATCTCCAGCATCTGCGGTCCTCACTTTCTCCTATCTAATTCCACACCTCCAGCTCGTCAATCGTCCTGTAGCTCTGTCCTAAACCATGTTGTGCGTTCTGCTGCCCTCATTATAATTCACTGTGGGAAAGGAGTGGAATCAGCACAGGTGGCCTTGTAAGTCTGGTCAATAACATTCAATGCAGAGAGATGGAAAATGGTTCCTTCCATTCCAAAAAAGGAGGGTACAGTATACGCACAGATGTCAGTTGGAAGATTTGTTGAGTGATCCATATGTACTCAGGCTCTCCCCTTGTGCTCACAGAAGAAAATGCCATCATTACTTGTCAAGTTAATACGGGAACTCATTCCCATACCTTTTATTCTCGTTGGACAGCTACCTGCAAGTTTCTTTCTGTTCAGAAACCATCTTTACTCTGGTGATGTGAGGTTTTTTCTAGAAAATCAAATATTTCCACATTCCTTGTGTTTCATTTTTTTTACACGAGAATCTTTTAAAACTTGATCAGTGACATCGAGCTCTCGGAATTCGAGTTGGAAGCAACTGGGACAGATATTGTTGACTTGCTCTGTCAGTGTTTCTACAGCAGCAGTGCTCACCAGGTCCTTTCAGCACACCTCAGCCTGACTTTCTCCAGCTTTTCCTTCTGTTTCTCACTTTGTGTTTCCTATTCCCTAAAGCCCCACTTGGCTCTCTCTTGTGATTGCATAAACTTCAGAACTTTAATAACTTTTCATGGATTGAAAGTATCAGCAGTAACTCTTTCAGGAATAAACTGGTTCCTGAGGTGAAAGGGACAAGGAGAAACTGACATAGAGGAATTAAAAGTAACATGTTCATTAACCATCCTGGGAAGGAGATATTGAAACAACATAATGTGAGAAACAAAACTCACATATTAATAAATGTCAGTCCGAGTCAAATTCTGAAGCAGCGAACTTTATTGATATGTACTTGCAAGAACGGGTGCCTCACGAATAAACACCCCGATCTGAGAGTTACATTCTGATTTCTGCTGTTCAGCTGCATCTCTCGGTCCTCCCCTTTCGCCCCATTGGTTACTTTTGCTGTAGCACGTAGCCTATCACAAGCTCTAGCTTCACTCCACCTTTGTCCAGCTTCTCTCCACCTCTGTTTACTTCTCCCATTACTCTAAGCCTGTCGCCCCCCCCTTACTCTTATTTATCTCATTCCTTATATGTGACATAGTTTGCTGCCTTCGTGCGATCATCCTGCCAAACTAAATTCCATCCGTTGGCCACATCCCTCCTGCGACTGACACACTATTCTCCTGTTACTGGTACATCCCACTACATGGTCGCTCTGCCCTATTAGTCAGAGATAATTCGACCTGTTTTCACTTCTCACTGTTTAGTATTTGCATGCGCAGCCTAATTTTATAATGTAAGCTTTTGCAGAAACAACACCTGTTCCCTTATTCTGCACAATTTTAACCCTATACCTTACAATTCCCCCCTTTTCTTCTTGGCTACTAAGTGTTTTCTTCTGCATTTGTCTCATACATTGCCTTCCACTTCGCTAGCATCATCCCTGAGACTTCATTTATAGTGGCTAATTCCTTAAGGTCACCCATCCCCTCATTGTTCAAGACGTTGAGTCCCTCTGCCTGATTACTTTTAAGAGGCATTTGTTTTGTCAAGGCCGTCTCAATTAGCTGCTGGGTTAACCCCCGTACACAAGGTATGATACAACAGCCAATTGCTGCCAATACCCCTGCTACCACAATCAGGGAGCTGAGGATAGAGACTACCATGCCTTTCCACTTCCCAAACCATTTTCCAGCCATCCCGTGAGTGATGTGTCCATTCCTGAATTCTCAGCCAATTCTTCCACCAAGGTGGTCCAAGGCCCGAGAGATTGAACCATCAGGTGTTGTATTATTTGGCATAAAGATACAACAGCTCCCTCCTAACATCACACATACACCCCCTTTTTCAGCTAGGATCATATCTAAGGCCAGTCTGTTTTCCCAGGCCATTCTGCTGTTGCATCAAGTTGCTTGGAAATACCCTTGACTGCATCTCTAGTGTAATCGATGAATCTTTGCTGGTTGTTACAAAAATATAGTTTATCCAATCCACATTCTTGTTGACTGTTACCCACCAAAATAGAGCCGATTCCAAACCTGCTGCAATCTGGTTGCGGGCCTTGAACTCATCGGGGAGCCTTCATGGAACTCCTATAGAGTCGAGGTAAATCCTATCATCAGAGGAACTATATCTAACAACGACCTTTTACTCCTCTCATTCTCTGTTACTACCACCTTCACCTTCTCAAATGCCAAGGTGAATGGGATTGCCAATTGCACAATTGCACATATCCCTCTCCAGTCAGGAGGGAGGGTAGGTCGCAATATTCTGCCTCCACAGTCCCACCAGAGATCCACCCGGTGACCTCGGAGTGCTGAGTAGTTCCCTCCTTTGTTTGTTTCGGTGTCATTCTGAGTTTCTATATATAACCTCAGCTCCCCCACGTCTCTAGACCGATTTGTACCCTGTCGGCTTATACACGATATGTGATTCCCGACCGTGGTCAAACACGGGGTGGGGGGGGGGGGGGGGGGGTGGGATCTTTCAAACCTGTCTTCTGCAAGGGAGGGAACATTAGAGATAGGGATGTACAATTCCTATCATTCCATGCAGTCTTATCCTGATACAGGGCTATCATACATTCCATACCCTTCCTGTTTCGGTTCCACCCGAGCGGAAAGGGGACTATGTGACCAACCGGCCTACCGGAGGCACATGTATAGTAATTGGTTTTATTTGGAGTTTTAACAGTGTACTTTACCCATTCAACCCAGGCATTTGTGTCCCCGTATCCAGTTTCTATTTCACTGGTCTGCTTCAAGTCCTTCACTTCTATAATTTTTGCCACCTTTGGGCCGTTGGGAGGGGCAAAAGGTTGATGAATCTTCCTATCAGGTTGTTTGGCTCGTTTTCCGTTTGCTCCGACTATTCGGAAACAGCAGCCCGAAAAACACTTCCCAGTGGCAGCCATTACTATCTTTAATAGGATCGCTTCTCGGCCTTTTGGCTCGGAATATGTGTAGTTTCTGTTCTCATCAGTTTAATCGCTGATATCTCCCGAACGTGGGAGTGTTTGTATTAAATGGATTTTTGGAGCAGGGAGATGGCTTAAGGGCTTGCTCTGTCCCCTCCATGTATCAGCACTAGTAACTATAGGCCGGTGAGTCTCACTTCTGTTGTGGGCAAAGTCTTAGAGAGAATTGTAAGGGATAGGATTTATGCACATCTGGATAGGAATAATGTGATCAAGGATAGTCAGCATGGTTTTGTGAAGGGCAAGTCGTGCCTCACAAACCTTATTGAATTCTTTGAAAAGGTGACGAAGGAGGTTGATGAGGGGAAAGCGGTAGATGTGGTATATATGGATTTTAGTAAGGCGTTTGATAAGGTTCCCCATGGTAGGCTACTGCAGAAAATACGGAGATATGGCATTGAGGGTGAGTTGGAGGTTTGGATTAGGAATTGGCTGGATGGAAGAAGACAGAGGGTAGTAGTTGATGGCAAAGTTTCTTCATGGAGTGCCGTCACTAGCGGTGTTCCGCAAGGATCTGTTTTGGGACCATTGCTGTTTGTCATTTTTATAAATGACCTGGAAGAGGGGTTAGAAGGTTGGGTGAGCAAGTTCGCGGATGATACGAAAGTCGGAGGAGTTGTTGACAGTGAGGAAGCATGTGGCAGGTTACAGCAGGATATAGAGAAGCTGCAGAGCTGGGCAGAAAGGTGGCAGATGGAATTCAATGTAGCTAAGTGCGAGGTGATTCACTTTGGGAAGAATAACAAAAAGATGGGGTACTGGGCTAATGGTCGGATACTTGGTAGTGTGGATGAGCAGAGGGATCTTGGTGTCCATGTACACAGATCTCTGAAAGTTGCCACCCAGGTAAATAGTGCGGTGAGGAAGGCATATGGCGTACTGGCTTTTATTGGTAGAGGAATTGAGTTCCGGAGTCCTGAGGTCATGATGCAGTTGTATAAGACTCTGGTACGGCCGCATCTGGAATATTGTGTGCAGTTTTGGTCGCCATACTATAGGAAGGATGTGGAGGCATTGGAACGGGTGCAGAGGAGGTTTACCAGGATGTTGCCTGGTATGGAAGGAAAATCGTATGAGGAAAGACTGAGGCACTTGGGGCTGTTTTCACTAGAGAAAAGAAGGTTTAGGGGTGACTTGATTGAGGTGTACAAGATGATTAGGGGGTTAGATAGGGTCGACAGTATGAACCTTTTCCCGCGTATTGAGTCGGGTATTACAAGGGGGCATAGCTTTAAATTAAGGGGGGGTAGATATAGGACTGATGTTAGGGGTAGGTTCTTCACTCAGCGAGTCGTTAGTTCATGGAATGCCCTGCCAGTAACAGTGGTGGACTCTCCCTCTTTATGGGCATTTAAGAGGGCATTGGATAGGTATATGGAGGATAGTGGGTTAGTGTAGTTTAGGTGGGCTTGGATCGGCGCAACATCGAGGGCCCAAGGGCCTGTACTGCGCTGTATTCTTCTATGTTCTATGTTCTATGTTAAATCGTTACTAAGGAGGCGAGACCCATTTTTACGGGGAAGGGAGTCTTCAGAGGAGGTATTCCTAATGGTGAGATATATCGGGTGGCACTTTCTGTCAGGACAGTCTAGAGCTGGGCGAAAGGGGGCTCTATGGATAGTGATGCCAGGGGACGGTTTTTGCAAAACATACCTTAGATTAGATTAGGTTACTTACAGTGTGAAAACAGGCCCTTCGGCCCAACAAGTCCACACCGAAGTGTATCCCACCCAGACCCATAGTCCTACATTTACCCCTTCACCTAACACTACGGACAATTTAGCATGGTCAATTCACCTAACCTGCACATTTTTGGATTGTGGGAGGAAACCGGAACACCCGGAGGAAACCTACGCAGACACGGGGAGAATGTGCAAACTCACACAGAGAGTCGCCTGAGGCGGGAATTGAACCCGGGTCTCTGGCGCTGTGAGGCTAACCACTGTGCCACCGTGCCGCCCACCTTGTGTCCGTTCAGGTCTTAAGAAGGATTTCGGAGGAAATATCCTTCCTCTGATACCTTACATCTGCGCATTTTACTCGGCTGCAAGCATCGACCTCTTACTTGGGGATGTTCAGACTCAGGGACCGTTAGTAACAAATATGGAGATGACAGCATCATTTGACAAAATCCCAATACTAAGTAGGCTACTATGGTAACACTAAGCGTCCCCAGCATCCTACAATAGTATTGAAGGTCCGAGAGATTTAACATGCAATACAATATATAGACATCAAAAAGAAACTATCCCGCGTCCGCATAAAAATCAGTTGCTTAACGTTTTTTGAGTCTGAGTTTCAGTGGTTCTCCCGTCGATTCGGCCGTCCAGACTTCTTTCTTAATCGGGGATTCGACCGGTCCTTTAATCCTGGTGTAGTGAGACCAGCCCTTCTCCACTGTGTGTATCACCGTTTCAGTGTCAGAAGAGCCTGGTACGGTCCCTCCCAATCCGGTTGCAATTTAGTTTCTGTCCATGACTTAATTAGGACCCAATCTCCCGGCTGGATGGGATGAATGGCGAATCCAAGAGGCGGAGTCTGTGCCAGTAATCCTTGTCTGCTAAGAAAAGACAAAGTGGAGGACAAGCCCAGGATATACTTCTTTAAGAACAGATCTTTAGTGTCCAGGGTTGGGCAGTTCCCCTTTCATTCCCAGATAGGGCAGGCCAAACAATATCCCATAAGGGGACAGCTCCATATCTTTCTTTGGGGCCGTTCGCAGTCGCAAAAAGGCTATAAGTAAGTCCAAGGGAGTCTGGTTTCTACGACTAATTTAGATAACTGCTTCTTGAGTGTCTGGTTCATTCTCTCAACCTTTCCTGATGAAGGTGGGTGCCAAGGGGTGTGGAACTCCCAGGAGATACCTAACCCTTCATTACTCCCTGGACTACCCTGGAAGTAAAATGATCCGAATCTATGCATTCCACTATCCCGTATCTGGGGATTATGTGTTCAAGTATTATCTTGGACACCCCACTTGCGGTGGCAGTGGCTAAAGGGTACGCCTCCACCCATCCAGATCAGTGATCAACCATTACCAGCATATACCTCAGTCTTCCCACTCGGGGTAATTCGGGATAATCTACCTGAATGCTCTGAAATGGTCGGAGCCCAGCTCCTCTCCCTCCTGGGACTTGTTTCCTCAATACCTTCTTGTTGATTTTCTTGCATGTTATACATCCCTCACATATCTGTTTAGCTATCATATACATCCCTTTGCATCCATACTTCCTTGAGACCAAATCACACATAGCTTGCACTCCCCAGTGACTCCCCTGGTGTAAAACAGCCATAATTTCTCGCATCATCATATTATTTAGCATCTCCCGGCCATCGGGTAGCATCCTGTCTGTAATTCTCCGAGTTCTTCTAACTCTCTCTCTTCCTTAGCGCTAAATATCGGTCTCCCCCCCCCAGGTTACTGCACCATCGGTACCAAAATCTATATTGTAGTGGGCTGGGGGTTCAGAACTGCCTCCTAAGCGACTACATCCGCCAATCTATTTCCCTTTGCTTCGGGATCATTTCCTTGCTGATGTCCATTTATGTGGACTATTGTTATTTCCTTTGGCAACAAAAGGGATTCCAATACTTGCTTTACCAATTCCTCATGAGCCAGTTCTTTACCCCTACTGTTTATCAGTCCCCTCTCCTGCCATATCTTCCCAAATGTGTGTGCCACCCCGAAGGCAGACTTCGAATCTGGGGATGCAGTTCCTTCTTTGCCTTCCAAGGCCTTAAGGGCCCTTCCTCGTGCAGAAAGTTCGCAAGTCTGTGTCGACCAATCATTGGGTAGTCAACTAGCCTCAATAACACTCCCCTCTATTCCATCCACTACTGCATATCCGTTGTGTCTTTTACCTTCAATCACTCTGGGGGACCCATCAATGAACAGCCTGGCCCCTGCATGTAAATGGATATCTCTAAGGTCCATTCTTACTTTAGTCTGATATTCTATAATGTCAAGGCAGTCATGTTCTGGGTCTGAGCAGCTTCATCCTCCCCTTTCCAGAGAAAGGTAGCTGGATTCAGACAAATGTCTATGATCAATGTAAGGTCATTGATCTATTAGAATTGCTTCATATTTTAGAATTCTAGAGTCCGTAAGCCACCGCCCTGCTTTTTGATTTAGTTTGGTCCGTACCTGATGTGGGGTGATGACTATTAAGGCTCCCCCAAAAGTAAGTTTCCGACTCTCCTCTACCAATAAGGCTGTTGCTGCCACTGCCTGCACACACTCTGGCCAGTAATGTAGCTTTCCATTCTTTAATTAACAATGACTTAATGCAGTTTTAAATTAGCTGTGAATCAATATGACGAGTCATTGAGAGAGTGTGAAGCAATCCTGCCAATTAATATTGAGTCAGGCTGATACAATTGAATTATTATAAATATTAATTATTAATTATATATTATATAAATAAAGTAATTCAGGGTGGAAATGCAACAAGTGACTAAAACATTTTAGAAACTGTAATTGCGCAGTTCTGTTTGTTTACCAGTTACTTCTGGCTTCTCATTCTGTTTCTGTCATTGTTTTGCTCAAGCACGTTCAATTTTAAAAACCTCAACAGATTCCATAGCACCATTTGCAGTTAATTCAATCCCCAATTTGGTGGCAGTATCTTGCCATGAGCGCAAAGCTGATTCTTCGTGCCTCTCATCACAAAACTGTTGCCCTAGTCCAATTAACTCTCTCGTTCCTGCTCCCATGTTATGTCGCCAGATCAATTGCTGAGCCGAACTGACCAATTGAACAGCTTTAGGGCCACCTCATGGCCACTCTTCATCACCCAATGTTTTGTTTAGACCTTGATTTTTTTAAAAGAAATATTGGAATATTTCTTGCTCCCTATAGCTTCAAATACCAATTTATCAATTTATGCTTGTCTAACTTTAAAACCTGTTCCTAACTATACATCTTACTTGTAAATGTATATTTATATATTATAAATTCATTTATTCAGTATTTAATATTTAAAATGTAAAATGCATACAGTTCCCAACTTTGAAATCCTTAAGTAGTCCTGACCAGTCATTGCTCAATTACAATGCTATAGGTCGTGAAATAACCAGAGCTGTCTTAAAAGAAGACAGTCTTTGTCTATTCAAGTTTAAAAAAAAACTTCTAATGCATGAATAGTGGCCCAATCCAGGGTCACAGATATTAGCCATAGGATTGATTTATTACAATCTAATGTTGAACTGAAACTTCAACTGTCATTGAGGGAGGGAACTTTCTGAATAAAGCCACGGCTTAAAATTAAGTGAAAACAAATGAGTCTGAAACACAAAAAAAGGTGATCATGTTGTTTTCCTCCGTATTAAGCAGATTTCAAATTGCTTTTATGTCAGGATAAAAGAGATTAGTTAGAAACTGATAGTAAGGCAGTCTTGACCTGTAAAAAGAACAGGAGTTAACATTTTATAATCACCGTAAAATCCTTAACCTTAAAAGAAATCATGTTAAATTTCCATAATAGAAATCAGATTCAAAACAGTCCCGGAACTCAAGCTCCAGGGAACATTCAATCACCAACAAACAAATGTGCATTCAAACCGAATCACAAAGGGTTAAACTTTGTATTAGCTGTCCAGCCCTTCTCTCTCTCTCTCTCTCTCTGTCTGTCTGTCTTTCTCTCTCTCTCTCTCTCTCTCACACACACACCGTATCTCACAGACACTTTCTGACCTTCCCGTAACAACAACTCTAGAGGCTTCTCGTTCCACCCCTCTACTTTTTGAATCTTTTTTCTGGATGTAACACCCTGCTTGTTTGGGTCTCCACCTCTGACCTTGTCCCTGTCACCTGGACCCTACGGAAGGTCTTCCTCATCCTTTACCCCTTCCTCTATGGTCTACATGCTGCCACTCTCCACTCCAGTTGCTCGTCACCGGTTCAATTCTTTTCTTGACTACTTCAACAACCGTGGCTACCATCATTTTCACCTTCTGTTTTTGCTTCTCATCCTCTCTCTTTACAAACACTTTCTGTGCCTCTCTTAATAATTCCTCAAATGATTTCTCACTCAACCCACCTATTTGCTGAATTTTATTTTGGATGTCTGGCCATGATTTAGTTACGAAGCTACCAGCCCTTCCAACACGAAGCACAATCTGATCCCTCCTGACTGAAAGGCTGTTTGCTGTTGAAATATAAATTCAATATTTACAAACCCGACCCATACTTTGGCCAGAAGATGGCGGGACGAAGAATGGATTCCTTAGTCCATACAAAGCAACAATATTTAATCATCTGTTTGCTACCTTTTTTCCCTTATACAAGTATTATTTTTCCAATTCCACAACATCCTGCCCAACGGATTTTCTGGAGGTATTTTGTCAGGGACCCCGCCTCCATTTCCATTTTTTTTCTTGGAAGCTTTTACTCTACCCTCGGCACAGTCCATATTGAGTTCCTTCGTTAGATACTTATTAACTACTGGAACTCAATCCCAGCAACCAAGGCAGGACTTAAAAATCTCCTTTCCTACCTTGGTCCAAGCACAGAGTTGCCTGGCTCCCTGTGCCTACTTACAACCTTTCACCTGATTCAGATCGACTCTCATCGGATCTCAATCAGTCAACCAGAAGGGGAAGCCCACCGCTGAGGAACACAAGACCGTTCTAAAAGGAACGGGATGCGTCTTCCCAGCCATCGACGGTGCCTACCCCACTGGTGATGATGGACATCCCGGACGAGCCCCCAAATTGTGAGAAACAAAACTCACGTATGAATAAATTTCAGTCCGAGTCAAATTCTGAAGCAGCAAATTTTATTGACATATACTTGCAAGAACGGGTGCCTCACGAGTAAGCACCCCGATCTGAGGGTTACATTCTGATTTATGCTGTTTAGCTACGTTTCTCGGTCCTCCCCTTTCACCCTATTGGTTACTTTTGTTGTAGCACGTAGCCTATCACAAGCTCTAGCTTCACTCCACCTTTGTCTAGCTTCTCTCTGCCTCTGTTTACTTCTCCCATTACTCTAAGCCTGTCGCCCCTTACTCTTATTTATCTCATTCCTTATATGTGACTATCCTTATATGTGGAATCAATTTATGTAAAGGGGCAGTACAGAGAGATCTGGGTGTTCTTGTACACCAGTCAATGAAGGTAAGCATGCCGGTACAGCAGGTAGTGAAGAAGGCTAATAGCATGCTGACCTTCATAACAAGAGGAATTGAGTATAGAAGCAAAGAGGTGCTTCTGCAGCTGTACAGGGCCCTGGTGAGACCACACCTGGAGTACTGTGTGCAGTTCTGGTCTCCAAATTTGAGAAAAGGCATTCTGGCTATTGAGGGAGTGCAGCGTAGATTCACGAGGTCAATTCCTGGAATTGCAGGATTACCTTACACTGAAAGACTGAAGCGACTGGGCTTGTATACCCTTGAGTTTCGAAGACTGAGAGGGGATCTGATTGAGACGTATAAGATTATGAAAAGATTGGACACTCTGGCAGTAGGAAACATATTTCCACTGATGGGTGAGTGCCGAACCAGAGGACGCAGCTTAAAAATACGGGGTAGACCATTTAGGACAGAGCTCAGGAGAAACTTCTTCACTCAGAGAGTGGTGGCTGTGTGGAATGCTCTGCCCCAGAGGGCATAGTGGAGGCCCACTCTCTGGATTCATTTAAGAAAGAGTTGGATAGAGCTCTCAAAGATAGTGGAATCAAGGGTTATGGAGATAAGGCAGGAACAGGATACTGATTAGGAATGATCAGCCATGATTATATTGAATGGCGGTGCAGGCTCAAAGGGCTGAATGGCCTATTCCTTCACCTATTGTCTATTGTATATTGTCTATCCTGGTTTAGTTTGCTGTCTTCGTGTGATCATCCTGCCAAACTAAATTCCATCCATTGGCCACATCCTTCCTGTGACTGACACACTATTCTCCTGTTACTGGTACATCCCACTACATGGTTGCTCTGCCCTATTAGTCAGAGATAATTCGACCTGTTTTCTCTTCTCACTGTTTAGTCTCGGCATGCACAGCCTAAGTTTATAATGTAAGCTTTTACAGAAGCAACACCTGTTCCCTTATTCTGCACAATTTTAACCCTATACCTTACAATGAACAATGTTTCTTGGGAAGAGGAGTATGACCCTGGGTTCAGTCCCTGGAACCTGTTCTGTTATTCGATGAGATCATGACTGACCTGTGGCCTCAATCCATCTATCTGCCTTTGACAATGTCCCTTTATGTTTTTGAACAGCAATAATCAATTTCAGATTTAAAATTAACAACTGATTTACCACCAACTGCCATATGTGGAAGTGAACACCTACCACACTGTGGGTGTTGAAATGTTTCCAAACATTGCACCTGAACTGTCTGGCCCTAATTTTTCAATGATGCCTTTTTGTATAATGTCTGAGAGGCTCCTAATGGTTTCAATGTGACATGAGGTTTATGAACAGAAATAGATTATTTTGCTTCTGAAACGTGCAGATCCAACAACATTGAAAGGACATCCACCCTGACCAGGGACATTGTGCCCATGAAAGGACAGGCAGAGACAACATGTCACCGAATTCAGGATTATCACGGTCGTTCCCGTGAATGTGGGGTGGGAGCCACCGGTGACGATTTTTGTCTTTGTTGGCACTCTGGGCACTGCCCCACAAATACAGCTATGTCGGTATCCAGCCCTGGACATAAGATATAGCTTCTTCCCAGTATATCTTAGAAACCATTGGATGACCCTGATTGATTTCAGCCTGTATCTGGTGGTGACCTTTGCCTGGGACAGTCAATCTTGCTCCCCAGTATGTTACCCTCTGCAGTGATCTGGTCTGGTGGGAGCACAAAGGTTTCAATCCTGGTTGTTGGCCCTTCCATTTTCCCCATTCCCACCAGCTGTTTTAGCCTTGCTAGGACAGAGTCTTTCTGTGTCCACAGTCTCTGTGTAACCCACCGTTATTCCTCATGGAAAGACGTCCAACACATTTTCTGGAGATGGCTGACGTTGTAGAGTCAGGGAGGGAGGGAGGATGGAAGGAAGGAACATGTGCAAAAGTAGAAAGAAGAGATCAAAGAGAAAAAAAGACAAAAGGAGAGGTTGCCAGTAAGGGAGAGAACGTTTGAGGGAGAGAGAGCGAGACAGGTACAAAATGAGTGTGACAGAGTAAGAGAGGGAAGAGGAAATATCCGACAGATACAATGACAAGTCAAAGGATGACACGGAGAGATTAAGGAGGTGAGAGTCATCTGTCCAGATGGCCCCCGGTCTCTCGATGGTCTCTCACACCCACTCTCTCAATTAGGGACAGACCCTGCCTTGCTTTAGGAGAGCTGTTCAGGGAGGGAGTGAGGTTAAAGGATCAAAACCAGGATTGAGATTCAAATTCTCACACAGAGACAGACAGAAGTACACAGGTAGATACCCCCCTCTGACACTGCGCCCACGCCCCAACCCCAGCCTCCTGCTCGGTCCACAGGGTGAAAGGGACAATCACTGCCAGAACTTGGCTGGAATACCCCCAGGTCTGTAACTCAAAAACCCTCCTAATTTCAAAGGCCCCATCACTTCATGTCCGAATATTCATTCAAAGGGAGTAAATGGAGTCAGTTTGTTTGGGGCACCTCTAATGGTAAACAATATGAATTGGAAACCTTTATCCCAATCATTTCGATAATCCTGACAGCACGCTGTTAACATGGTCTTTAGAGTCCCACCTTTCCAAGGCTCCCTGGAATTCAAGACGGTACACACTTGATTTTAAGTGTTGCATGCTTGACCTCTCCATGACTTCCTGAAACAGCCAAGCAGTAAAATTAAATTCTGGGTCAGATTTAACTCCATGGGGACCCCATACCAGGTCAAGAAAGCTACCAACCCCTCCACCACCCTTTTTCCCTGAACACTCCGGAATGGCATTGCCTCTGGAACTCTAGTAGACACATTCATTATGGTTAGAAAGTACTGCTTCACACTTTTAGGTTTGGTTTTAGGGAGGGGACCTGAACAATTAATCATAACCTGTGTGAAAGCTCTTCGAATGCAGGAATTCCCAACAAAGGTGCTGGTTTTATTACTGTCTGTCCCTTCCCTCCCATGTGTGACATGTACGGCAAAATATAAACACATGCTTATACAGACCAGGCCAAAAGAAGTGCTTTTGTATCTGAGCCTGAGTCCTCCTCACTCCTCAGTGACTTCCTTCTTGTAACTAATGTGCTCCCCGTAATACTTCCTGTCTGGATGCTCCCAGCATTCTGCCCTTTTGATGATAACCGCTGGAAATACAGATTGATTCCTTTTCTGAGTATGCATTTTATTGCCTCCTGTTTATGTTCACCTTTCAGGACGAAACCCCTCAGCCTGACCCCAAAGTGTCAGCTAACTGAGCCTTCGGCTTTCTCTTTTTAGTTTTTTCCTTCTGGCTGTAACTTATGACACTTATATCTGTTACTTACACTGTTTTGAACATCTCCAGGACAATTTTCTTGAACTCCTCAGTTCCCTGGATTTTCCTTTGGCTTCTCCACCACAAGGGGCGTTATTTCCCCAGTGCTGATTTGACTCTCCAACCTGATCTTAGACAGAGGAACACTACATTTCTGTCCATCTATTCCACAAATGATCACTCTTGGGTAACCTGTCTGAAAGAGTGCTATTACTGTCATCTCTTACTGTGAGAGACTGATTACCTCCTGAATCGCTCAAAGTTGTCACATCTTTCCCTTCTCCCCCTGTTCTTCCTGAGTAACCTTTACCCGCAGAGGTGATGTCTTTATAGAGATCGGGCACTAACCCAATACCCAGCCCCTGCCTGGGCTGTGCACTCTCCTGCAGCTCCTCGGCCTTTCCTGAGGTTTCCTTTATTACTTTCATTCATCCCACTGGTTTAGCCCCTTTTACCACATCTTTTCCCACAACCACCAGCACTGGGACCTTATGTGTCCCACCTTCTGACAGTGAAAACACCTTTTCCCAGGGCCCTTCTTAAACTATCAACATTGTAACTGCATGTGTCCCACTCTATTAGAGTCAAACACCTGAAGCCTTTCAACTCCTTTCCACCCCCTTTGGCTGCTTTTTGCTCCTGAGGGAAACTATTCCCAGTGTGATTTACTCGACTTTTTTCAGTGAAAGATCTCCCATTCTTCCAATTTTTATCCTTCATGGGAAGAAATTCCTTTTGGAAGCTAAATTTTGCCAAATGCACCAATGCATATTCATCTGCCATCTCTGCTGCTCTTCACATTTTGTGAACTTTCTGTCCATCCACATGAATTCTGATCATCTCTCCCAGTGAGTTGACAAACCCCTCCAGCAGAATAATCTCTCAGAGCCTGATATATCTTATCTGCTTTGAGGGCACACACCCATCCATTAAAATTACCGTGTTTAATTCTTTTGAACTCAATGTAAGTCAGCCCTGGTTCCTTCTTTTTGTTTCTGAACCGCTGTCGAAATGCTTCTGGTACCAATTCAAAGGCTCTCAGAATAGTCTGTGTGACATCTGCATCATCTCTTGATCCCTCACCTAATAGCGCTGCACACACTTCACTAGCTCTGCCGACCAGCTCAGTCTGAACAAGCTCTCTGGCCACTCCATCTTCCCAGCCAATTTTTCAAATGAAATAAACAAGGCTTCATCATCTTTCTCAGCAAAATATGGCAATTTTTAAAATATTTACATACATCTCTACCTTCTCTCTTCATTTCCATCCTGTTTACTTGACCTTCCTCACTAATTCACAACTTCTGAAGTTCAAATTCTCTCTTTCTTGTCTCGCTCTCTCACTCAGCGAAGAACATTCTCTCCTTTTCTTTATCTTTTATCTCCAGTTCCCTCATGTGCAGCGTATGTTTCTCTAACTCTCCTGCACCTCTCTGTGTCTCTGATACACCTAAGGGTTTGACCCACCGCTACATTTTCAGCTTTCCTTTGGTCCCTGGTTGAACCCAATTCCACCCTATTGGCTAATTCGAAAAGTATATCCTTCCACTGTATTTCCAAACTTCTTTGGAGATTTTGGGAAGCATCTTGAAACCCCATGACCTATTTAGCAATCTAAAGAGTGATTTCCCTAAATTTTAATTTAATCAA
Source organism: Chiloscyllium plagiosum (assembly GCF_037043375.1). Lineage (NCBI taxonomy): Eukaryota > Metazoa > Chordata > Chondrichthyes > Orectolobiformes > Hemiscylliidae > Chiloscyllium > Chiloscyllium plagiosum. The sequence goes on from NW_028270176.1 coordinate 4,079,273, forward strand.
ACACAGGTAACCAAAATTAAAGAAATTTCCTCACCTAAGTTATATTTAATCATTGAGGACAGTATTGGGAAGGGTTGAAATCTGCTGGGATATTTCATACCCAAAATCTGTTCAAAACTGTCCAAATCTCAGACTGGATCTATCAAAACGTATGCAACTCTGTCCAAATCTCTTCTGGATCTGTTTATACATCTCCAAATCTGTCCAAATCTCAGACGATGAGCCCCTAACCTGTTACGACATGGAGGTGAACCCCTCTGTTAATTAAACCAACTCCCAGAAAAGCTCACCAGCAGTGGGGTAGAGCCAGGATACCAGGAATCAATTCCCCACTGCTGGAAGGACACCCGACAACCTACCAGAGGATTTCACCCCAGCAGGCTGGCCATAAGTGAGTGTTGCTGTGATTATGCTCTCTGTGGGGTTGGACAATTGGTTCCTGTAGTTTTATTACTAGGGATGGGGAGGGTGGATGGGAATAATAGATAATGTTAATAGATCGTGGATCCACTGTCTAAATCATACATATCTCACACCCTGAACACCTTTCAACAGCAGGTAGTGGTGAATTACTGGATAAAGGATTTAAACAAAACTCACTTTTGAGAAACACAGAAAAGTGGGAGACAGATGTCATTTGTAAAGTGCCATACCCTCGAATTTGAATGTAGATTATAGGGTTATGGCAGGATTCTCGGCAGGGTGGAGGAACAGAGGGATCATGGGATCCACGTCCACACAAGTTAGCAAGTTTGTTATGAAGGTATATGGTGCGTTGCCTTTCATTAGCAGTGGGATTGAGTTTCGGGGAGATGTCAGAGGTAGGAGAGTGCTGGGTGTGTAGAATGCAGTGCTAACAGTGATAGTAGAGTCAGATACATTCCGGATATTTCCCCGACTCTTGGATAGTCACATGGATGATTGTAAATGAAGGGAATGGAGGATAGTTTGACCTGAGAGGAGGATAAAATGTCAGCACAGCATCAAGGAGTGAAGGACCTTTTCTGTGCTCCACTGTTTTATGTTGTATGTTCCAACACTGAACTCTCTTTGATCGCCAATGGGATTGCCTGCAGCTCATTCAGGGACTGTAGAATATTGTAGTAGTTTCCCAAATTGATTCTGTTTTCTGCATGAAAAAGCTTTGGTGTGTGTATCTCCCAGGTGCGATGATAAGACAGCAGGACAGATCAGTCAGAGACACCTTTCCCCATTTGTCCCAGTCAGTGTGATGAGAGAAAAATGGAAGAAGAGCAAACTGGAACTGGATGTCTTCATTCTTCACTCCTGGAGAAGGGTTCCACCTGAAACGTTGCCTTCTCCTGATGCTGCCTGGCTTGCTGTGTTCTTGCAGCCTCCTGCCTGTCCATTGTGAATTCCAGCATCGGCAGGTTTTGTTTGTCTCTTCATTCTTTTGTTCAGCAATCCCCTACCTCAGGGGGGAGCCACCCTACATTAAAGCTGTAATTCAATCCCCTACCTCAGGGGGGAGCCACCCTACATTAAAGCTGTAATTCAATCCCCTACCTCAGGGGGGAGCCACCCTACATTAAAGCTGTAATTCAATCCAAAGTACATGACAGTTTTTATTTCTTTTGACAGCTAGTAAAAATATCTGATGTTACTTTGACATTGAACGATTCACTAAACTTTGAGAAACCAGTCTGTCCCCATTGAGCTAGAAGCCCGTACTCCATTACCAAATGTATAGGCTGTTTCTAAATGTTGCTCCATCCTTCACAACATGCATCCTTTGCGTAGGATTTCAGGTAAAAGGGAATTTTATTTTACGTTTGGGGGCCAGAATTATGCGGAGAATTCTCTGGGACAGGCTTTCAATGATACACCAGCTCTCTTCCATAGGCAGCACGGTGGCTCAGTGGTTAGCATTGCTGTCTCATAGTGTCATGAAGCGGGTTCAATTTTAGCCTCAGGCGGCTGACTATGTGGAGTTTGCACATCCTCTCCGTGTCTGTGTGGGTTTCCTCCGGGTGCTCCGCTTTCCTCCCACAGTCCAATGATGTGCAGGTTCGGTGAATGGGTCTCAGTGGGTTACTCTTCAGATTGTTGGTTTGGACTTGTTTGGTCTGTTTCCACACTGTAGGGATTCTGGGATACTTGAGTCTCAGAGGATTTGGCACAACACTAACTGGGTAATGTCTTCCAAACAACAGGGACTGTAGGGGAACATGTGACATTGTTAACAGTACGTCTACCAATCCTGGTTCAGGCCAGTCTCCAACGCTGTCTGTGCTTCAGACACTTCAATCAGTCTGTGTATTAAAACAAAAACTTTACCCGAAGGTATTGTCAGAGATGCAGACAAAGGGAAACAGAATTTGATTTGCGTTTCAACTCGATTTTATTCACAAAGTTCACACTAATCTGAATAATTCCCACAATATTTATCTCTACATAGCTCCATCCATCTGCAAAAGGATATTAGCTGCAATGATCCACATGTTTGAGCTGGGCCGTTGGAATCTCCTTCCTCTCCGACCGAGGGCTGGTACTCTCCCACGAAGGTGGGTCTCCCTGTCAGGGCAGATCTTCTCCTGGGCCTTATTGGGTTGTTTCATGGTCTTCTCCCAGGAGTCTTGATGTCAGCCTTCACTGAAGGTGTGCCTTCCAGGTGGGTATTTTTATTCCCCTCATCCTGGACCTTCCACAATGTTCCGTGGTCCTTGGCCAATGAGGCCATGAATGAGGTTCCAAGTTTCCAATAGAGTCTCGCCAACACCCTTCACTGTTGCCGCGCCGGGGCTGATGTAAATTGCACATCCTCCGGCACAAAGAGGATGTCAAGTTGTCAGAAAGTCTGGTCTAATATTTTCCAACACACAATCTTCAGTCCTGTTGTAACTGGTTCCACTTGAATCAATGTGGCCTTTTTGACCTTCATTTCCACTGTTGTCTGTCACCAATACCTGCTGGCTGGTGTTAACTTTGGCTAATTTTCTGATAAACTCGATTTCTCTAGTTGTACGACAGTTGCGTTCAGAAAGTTGAAATAATTCACTTGTTTCCCCATCCTCTTTGCTCATTTCTCGACTCAGGCTGTAATCAGTGTTAACTTTATTCCAGCTTTAACTAAGTTGGTAGGATCACTGAAAGAATGTTTAAAAGGTTACAGTTTTCAGCCAGAATGGATGGAATGCTACACTGAAGCGGGAACAATGTACAAAGTAGGAGTCAGCTGGATTATGTCCATCATGTTGAAATTATTCTGCCTGCAAGACAGAGACAAGTCTAAACACTATCGTTTCTCAGGGACAAGCCCGAACTGTGTAGCCAATTGTGCAGTCGTTGTACATCAACAAGGAGAAGTGAGCACCTGTCTGTCCATGAAGGGCACCTGCTTTTGGGGGATCCATCATTTTGCACACACTGCAGGTTTGCAGCAAGTAATCCTGTCCTCACCACACATGCTACTGACTCGATTAAAGACTCACTGCTTTCACCCCAGTGGCTCAGCAAATGCAGTTCAGGACGATTGTGCCCAGACATTGATGTCACACTGAAAGCAACAGTTTATTGGTTTGTTCGAGGACCCTCATAAACATCCTGTTCGTACTGTTCACTTTAATTCATATCTTGTGGTGATAGAAACATTTCAGGATGCAACAGATGTGTATATGAGTATATTTATCCCCCACTTGTAGGGAGTGTGGTATTACTGCTATGTTGTATTATTAACAGGAAGAGTTATTAAAAGACACTACAACAGACAATCTTCCCAGTATTCTCAAATAGTCACGCTCTTAGATGCTGTCAGGGAGACATCCACTGAATCAGTAAATATCTGGCCTGCTGCTGCCTGTGCTGCAAATGCAGGTTCAGCCTTGCTCCTGAAGCATAAATCATCAGAGTTTACTCCTGAAGGTGAAACCTTAAATCATGGCCGAAGACAAAACATGCTCCAGACAGCAGTGAATATTAGGACCAGACCCGACCAGATGGGAAAAGTACGGGCCCACAAAAGAGGGCAATCACAGAGTGAGTGTAAAACAGAACCTTATGAGGGGAGTTGCTGCCCGAGTGGTAATATCACTGGGCTGTTAATCCAGAAACCCAGATAATGGGCTGGCGACCCAGGTTTAAATCCCACCACAGCAGATGGTGGTATTTGAGTTCAATAAAAATCTGCAGTTAAGAATCTAATGATGTCCAACAAACGTCGTCAATTGTCAGAAAATCCTGTCTGGCTCACTGGTGTCCTTTAGGGAAGGAAATTGCCATCTTTACCTGGTATGGTCTACAAGTGACTCCAGACACACAGCAATGTGGGTGACTCTTAACTGCCCTCTGTCCATTTTGGGAATGGCAATAAATGCTGCCTGGGCAGCGATGCCCTCATCCTGAGAATGAATATGAGGCAGTTAAAGGGACTGGTACATCAGGAGCATGGGAAACAGGGTGGACTGACTTCCAGTGCTGTCCTCTATCAACACGATATCTGCGATCCCATAGACCGAAAGTGCTCTAAAAGCAGCATCCACCATCCGTCATTCCCACTCAGTGACAAAAACAATATAATCCTCTTCCACAGTGAGATGTTCAGGTCTCACACATGGCGATTTCTAAGGCTCATGAATCAAATGTCCAATTGATGCACAAATTAACAACTGAAGATGGTAACAGAGTATTAGGGCTGCGTGTGGGGTGCTTGAGCCCAGGGCCCATCCACTCCCATCTGTGTTCTTTAATTCTTTTTACACTATTTACTTCTGCGCGGGCGGACAATGCGCCCAACGATACAACCTCTCAGAAATGGTCGCGGCACCAAGACCGTCCTCCCAGTAGTTTGGGACCAGCGGTAGCAGCAATGGTGGCAAAGCTTCTCCAGCAATCAGAGGCAGCGGCTGTGGGATTTTCAGGATGGCAGTGTACGCAAGTCGCCATCTTGGAGGAGAGTGTCTCATTCCAGTCGCATTTCGATTGGTCACACTACTCGATGTTCAGCAAAACACACTTAATCTTTACAGGAAAACTAAAATATAGATAAAATAACAAGGAAAGAATTGGCTTAATTGTAACACTATTGAGATGCCGAACAATAGATATATTAACTACAATAATTAACCCTTCCAATATTGTAAGTTCCCGTAAACAAATCCTGAACAAAAGCAAATTCAGAAAAACAATTATCTCCCATGACAATCTCCAACCCAGGAGATAAAACGCCAAGAGAAAACTCAGAGAGAGAGGAGCACGGAGAGATGTACTGCAGCTTCCAAACCCAGCTTCAAGACCCCAGCAACTGCGACTGAAAAGTAAAACTAAACATCTCGGTTCTGTCAGAGCCTGACCCCAACAATTCAGGCTGCTTCTGTTGGTCTAAATTAAAGAAAACCCAAGGCCTCACAAGCTGCTCAAAACTTCCCACTCCAATTCCATTGGATTCAAATGTGATTATCTCAGCAATAGGCTCAGACACACACACACACTCACACACACACACACTCACACACACACACTCACAGAGAGAGAGAGAGAGAGAGACAGACAGACATGGAGACAGACAGAGACATGAAATTGAACTCCGCTGGAGGGACAGATCAAAACAGAGGGAGCAAGATGAAGATAACCCCTCCCTCAAAGGTAGAGAGTGAACAGAGGAATCAGGAGGGTGTTGGAGAGGAGGTGGATGGATGATGAAAGATAGGTGGGGGTGTTGGTGTGCATGTGCAGCAGACAGGAAATTATTCAAGGTTTGTGTGTGAGAGGATGTGTATGATACAGAGACAGACCAGTAAAGGGTTGCTTTTGGGGTGTGTGCATGTTCGTGTGAGAGAGCATTCAGTTCGACTTGGATATCATTGCAACACTATCCCTATATTTGCACATCTCAGTCAGTCATGTTGTGCCAAACCTGACACCAAATTAAACTCATCCCTCTTGCCTGCCCTTGACATCCCTCCATTTCTTGCATGTTCATGGGCAAAAAGAGCATTTTGTAAACAGTGATCACGACTTCTTAAGTTTTAAGATAGCTATGAATACGGATTATCAGGACCTTGTGGGACGGTACTAAATCAGGGCGGGGCAAATTACATCAGTATTAGGCAGGAGCTAGGGAGGGTTAATTGGGAGGGTCTGTTATCAGGCAAGCCCACATTTGACATGGGGGAACTGGTTACAGACCTGCCGATGAGAATTTAAGAACGACATGTTCCAGTGAGCAGGAAGGACAAGGATGGCAAGTTAAAGGACACTTGGATAACGAGGCAGGTTGTGAATTTATTCAAAAAAGGGGAAAATCAGTATATGTAAGGTTCAGAAAGCTAAAATAGGATAGGGCCCGTGTCTGATATAAAGAAAGCATTAAAGTACTCAAACAGGGGCCATGAAATGACCTAGCATTTAGGCTTAAAGAGGATCCCAAGGCGTTCTATACACATATTAAAAATACCAGGATGGCTGGGGAGAAGGTAGGGCCACTCAGGAATAAAGGAGGGGACTTGTGCTTGGAGGCCGGGGATGTGGGTGAGACCCGAAATGAGTACTTTGTGTCAGTATTCACACAGGAAAAGGTTATGGAGGATAAGGAGATTCGTGTGGAGAATGCTCACATGCGAGGGCATTTCGAGATAAAGAAAGAAGTGATGTTGGGGTCTCTTGAAGAGCATTAAGGTGGTTAAATCCCCAGGGCCTGATGGTATCTCCCACAGGTTATTGAAAGAGTCAAGAGATTGCTGGGGCCGTGACCAAGACCTTTGTATACTCGCTCGCCATGGGAGAGGTCCCAGAGGATTGGTGGCTCGAAGGGAAATTGGGATTATTCAGGAAATTATAGACTGATGAGTCTCACATTGTTGGTTGGGAAGCTTTTGGAAAGAAATCATATGGATAGGATTTATAGACATTCGGGAAAGCATGGCCTAATTAGGGACAGTCTGCATGACTTTGTGCAGGGCAGGTCATGTCTTACAAAATTAATTAAATGTTTAGAGCAGGGGACAAAGGTGATTGATGAGGGTAGAGCAGTGGATGTTGTCGACATGGAAAGGCTTACGACAAGGTCCCTCATGGTAGGCACGTGCAGGAGATTAAGATGCATGGGATCCCCGGTAACTTGGCCACATGGATTCAGAATCAGTTTGCACATTGAAGGCAGAGGGGAGTGGGGGAAAGGTGTTTTTCAGGATGGAGATCCGTGACTTGGGGTATTCCACAGGGTTCCGTACTGGGACCACTGCTGTTCCTGATATATACAAATAACTTGGATGAAAAAGTGGATGGGCTGGTTAGCAAATTTACAGGCAACAAAGATCAATGGAGCTGTGGATAGAGTAGGTTGAGTCGGGTAAACTCTCTGGCAAAGATGCTGAATAGGAAAAACCTCTATCATGTACATCATGTGAATATATTGTTACCTTATGATAATCCAGAAGGGGAACTGGAGAAACAGGTGTTACTTAATACCCTGCAGAGTGGTGAATCAAACCCAGATGTTGTGGAGTATGGCGTGCTTTAAAATATGTAAAATAATGAGGACGTCCTTGAGGAATGGGATAGGTTCTGTCTCAGGAGCAAAGAACTCAGTTGAAAGGCTTGTTGCGGCAGTATGAGGACATATGCAGGGATAAGATGGGGAAGAGTAATATTATTGTGAATGAGGTGGAAGTAGGGAATGATGTTCCGATAAAACAACATCCCTACAGGCTTAATCCGTTCAAAGCCACGTGGGTCCAGAGGGAGTGGATGTGGCGCTCAACGAAGATATCATTGAACCGAGTCAGAAGGAGTGGAGTTGGCCGATCATGTTAGTTCCCAAAACCTTATGGGTCTCAATGTTTTTGTGTGGACTATCGGAAGGTCAAGGCCGTAACAAAATCAGACTCATACCCAATACCAAGATTGGAGGACTGTATAGAGAAAGTTGGACAAGCCAGTTACATCACAAAGTTCAACGTACTGGTGGGACTTTTATCTGAGAAAGCAAAAAGAATTTCTGCTTTTGTATCCCCAAATGGGCGATGTCCTCTCAAAGTGATATCCTTTGGAATGAAGAATACATTTACCACATTCCGAAGGCTCATGAACAGAGTTGTGGCTGCGTTAACAAACTGTGCAGTCTATCTGGATGGTGTCGTGATCTTTAGTGAGTCCTGGAAAGATCACATGTACAGCTGGCAGAGCTCTGTGAATGATGAAGAGAAGGGAAATTGGCAATAAACGCAAAATTGGCAATAAATTCACGAAAGCAGAGGTGAGTTCTTGGGGCATAACATCAGTTATGGAAAGTTGACCCCAAGGAAACCAAAGATGAAGGTGGTCGAGGAATTTCAACAACCAACCTCGAAGAAAGAAAGGCTTTGACCTTTGGGATGAGGCGGATTCTACCAGAAGTCTTTTTTTTCCAAACTTCAGCTGGAAAGTGGCACAGCTAACAGGTTTGCTGAAGAAGAACACAACATTTCAATGGACAGAATAATGCCTGGAGACATTTGACAATTTAAAAGCAGTATTAAACAAAGCAGCAGTTTTAGCTACACCAAACGTTTTGAAACACCTGAACGTTGCAGTCAATGCCAGGGTCATAGGAGTTGGAGCTGGACTGTTACTGGAAGATGATGATGGAATTGAACGGCCAGTTGGTATCATTTCACAGAGAATTAACATCTACCAGAGGAAATACTCTACCGTCCAAAAGAAATGATTGAGTTTGGCACTGGCCTTACAACATTTTAATGTTTATATCACAAACAATGTGTCGGAGATGGTAAAGCCGGGTGCAACCACCACATTTAAAAGGGACCTGGATGAGGAGATGTATTGAAAGGGTTTAAGAAGGAGAAGAGGCAAATGCTGACACCTGGGACTGCATCAGTTTAGAGTATCTGGTCAGCGCGAACAAGCTGGACTGTAGAGTCTCTTTCCATGTTGTAAGACTCTGTGACTCAGTCTCTCCAAGCCCAGGGATCATTCTAATAAACCTCCTCTGAACTGCCTTCAATAAAATCAGGTCTTTATTTAAATAAGGAGACAAAAACTACTCACAGTATTCGATATGTGGTCTTAACAGCACCTTGTACATTTGCAGCAAGACCTCTCTACTCTTATACTTTCAAAGCACTTGGAAGAATGACCAACATTCCTTGAGCTTCCTGATCACATGTTGTACCTGCGTGTTAGCTTTCTGTGCTTCATGCACATGTTGAGAATGTCTTACTCTTAAAACTTGTCCTTAAACATTTAGACTAAAATGTAATGTTGAATTATAGAACACATTTGCTGCACACCAGAAAACAGACAGGCAGTGAGGGTAAGGCAATGAAAGAACATTTGCCTTAACATCAGTGAATCTGTGTAAACAGGACACAGAGCGATAATATTCACAGCTGTTCCCTTGTGAAATTAATAAGTATTTAATTCTGTCAACAAAATATCAATTCACTTTTCTCCCAAATTATTGTCCTTCACAGTTATCTGCCTAAGAAGAACATACAGAACAGCTTTTGTAAACTTTTTGTAAAAAGGAAGTCTGTTTCTGATATTTCAGTGGAGTAGCCTGCAAGGGTTCTTGAAGAGCTGATATTCTACTCTCCTGTATTTTGTGGTGTCCGAGCCCCTGTAGTAATTGGGGTTGGAGCCCCCGTAGTAATTGGGGTTGGAGCCCCTGTAGTAATTGGGGTTGGAGCCCCTGTAGTAATTGGGGTTGGAGTCCCTGTAGTAATTGGGGTTGGAGCCCCTGTAGTGATTGGTGTTGGAGCCCCTGTAGTAATTGGAATTGGAGCCCCTTGTAGTATTTGGGTTGGAGCCGCTGAGGTAATTGGAGTTAGAGCCCCTGTAGTAATTGGGGTTGGAACCCCTGTAGCAATTGGGATTTGGAGCCCCTGTAGTAATTGGAATTAGAGCCCCTGTAGTAATTGGGGTTGGTGTCCCTGTAGTAATTGGGGTTGGAGTCCCTGCAGTAATTGGGATTGGTGCCCCTGTAGTAATTGGGGTTGGAGCCTCTATAGTAATTGGGGTCGGAGCCCCTGTAGTAATTGGGATTTGGAGCCCCTATAGTAATTGGGGTTGGAGCCCCTGTAGAAATTGGGGTTAGAGCCCCTGTAGTAATTGGAGTTAGAGCCCCTGTAGTAATTGTGGTTGGAGCCTCTATAATAATTGGGTTGGAGCCCCTGTAGTAATTGGGGTTTGAGCCCCTGTAGTAATTGGGGTTAGAGCCCCTGTAGTAATTGCGGTTGGAGCGTCTATAGTAATTGGGGTTTGAGCCCCTGTAGTAATTGGGGTTAGAGCCCCTGTAGTAATTGGGGTTAGAGCACCTGTAGTAATTGGGGTTGGAGCCCCTGTAGTAATTGGGGTTTGAGCCCCTGTAGTAATTGGGGTTGGAATCCCTGTAGTAATTGGGGTTGGAGCCCCTGTAGTAATTGGGGTTGGAGTCCCTGCAGTAATTGGGGTTGGAGCCCCTGTAGTAATTGGGGTTTGAGCCCCTGTAGTAATTGGGGTTGGAATCCCTGTAGTAATTGGGATTTGGAGCCCCCTGTAGTAATTGGGGTTGGAGCCCCTGTCGTAATTGGAGTTAGAGCCCCTGTAGTAATTGGGGTTGGAGCCCCTTGTAGTAATTGGGTTGGAGCCCCTGTAGTAATTGGAGTAAGAGCCCCTGTAGTAATTGGGGTTGGAGCCCCTGTAGTAATTGGGGTTGGAGTCCCTGTAGTAATTGGGGTTGGAGACCCTGTAGTAATTGGGGTTGGAGTCCCTGCAGTAATTGGGATTGGTTCCCCTGTACTAATTGGAGTTAGAGCCCCTGTAGTAATTGGGGTTGGAGTCCCTGTAGTAATTGGGGTTGGAGCCCCTGTAGTAATTGGGGTTAGAGCCCCTGTAGTAATTGGGGTTGGAGCCTCTATAGTAATTGGGGTCGGAGCCCCTGTAGTAATTGGGATTTGGAGCCCCTATAGTAATTGGGGTTGGAGCCCCTGTAGTAATTGGGGTTAGAGCCCCTGTTGTAATTGGAGTTAGAGCCCCTGTAGTAATTGGGGTTGGAGTCCCTGCAGTAATTGGGATTGGTGCCCCTGTAGTAATTGGAGTTAGAGCCCCTGTAGTAATTGGGGTTGGAGTCCCTGTAGTAATTGGGGTTGGAGCCCCTGTAGTAATTGGGGTTAGAGCCCCTGTAGTAATTGGGGTTGGAGCCTCTATAGTAATTGGGGTCGGAGCCCCTGTAGTAATTGGGGTTTGAGCCCCTGTAGTAATTGGGGTTAGAGCCCCTGTAGTAATTGTGATTGGAGCGTCTATAGTAATTGGGGTTGGAGCCCATATAGTAATTGGGGTTGGAGCCCCTGCAGTAATTGGGGTTGAAGCCTTTATAGTAATTGGGGTTGGAGTCCCTTTAGTAATTGGGGTTGTAGCCCCTGTAGTAATTGGGGTTAGAGCCCCTGTAGTAATTGGGGTAGGAGCCTCTATAGTAATTGGGGTTGGAGCCCCTATAGTAATTGGGGTTGGAGCCTCTATAGTAATTGGGGTTGGAGCCCCTGTAGTAATTGGGGTTAGAGCCCCTGTTGTAATTGGAGTTAGAGCCCCTGTAGTAATTGGGGTTGGAGCCTCTATAGTAATTGGGGTTGGAGTCCCTGCAGTAATTGGGATTGGTGCCCCTGTAGTAATTGGAGTTAGAGCCCCTGTAGTAATTGGGGTTGGAGTCCCTGTAGTAATTGGGGTTGGAGCCACTGTAGTAATTGGGGTTAGAGCCCCTGTAGTAATTGGGGTTGGAGCCTCTATAGTAATTGGGGTCGGAGCCCCTGTAGTAATTGGGGTTTGAGCCCCTGTAGTAATTGGGGTTAGAGCCCCTGTAGTAATTGTGATTGGAGCGTCTATAGTAATTGGGGTTGGAGCCCATATAGTAATTGGGGTTGGAGCCCCTGCAGTAATTGGGGTTGGAGCCTCTATAGTAATTGGGGTTGGAGTCCCTTTAGTAATTGGGGTTGTAGCGCCTGTAGTAATTGGGGTTAGAGCCCCTGTAGTAATTGGGGTAGGAGCCTCTATAGTAATTGGGGTTGGAGCCCCTGTAGTAATTGGGGTTGGAGCCTCTATAGTAATTGGGGTTGGAGCCCCTGTTGTAATTGGGGTTGGAGCCCCTGTAGTAATTGGGATTGGTGCCCCTGTAGTAATTGGGATTAGAGCCCCTGTAGTAATTGGGGTTGGAATCCCTGTAGTAATTGGGGTTGGAGCCCCTGTAGTAATTGGGGTTAGAGTCCCTGCAGTAATTGGGATTGGTGCCACTGTAGTAATTGGGGTTGGAGCCCCTTGTAGTAATTGGGTTGGAGCCCCTGTAGTAATTGGAGTAAGAGCCCCTGTAGTAATTGGGGTTGGAGCCCCTGTAGTAATTGGGGTTGGAGTCCCTGTAGTAATTGGGGTTGGAGCCCCTGTAGTAATTGGGGTTGGAGTCCCTGCAGTAATTGGGATTGGTTCCCCTGTACTAATTGGAGTTAGAGCCCCTGTAGTAATTGGGGTTGGAGTCCCCGTAGTAATTGGGGTTAGAGCCCCTGTAGTAATTGGGGTTGGAGCCTCTATAGTAATTGGGGTCGGAGCCCCTGTAGTAATTGGGATTTGGAGCCCCTATAGTAATTGGGGTTGGAGCCCCTGTAGTAATTCGGGTTAGAGCCCCTGTTGTAATTGGAGTTAGAGCCCCTGTAATAATTGTGGTTGGAGCCTCTATAGTAATTGGGGTTGGAGTCCCTGCAGTAATTGGGATTGGTGCCCCTGTAGTAATTGGGGTTGGAGCCCCTGTAGTAATTGGGGTTGGAGTCCCTGTAGTAATTGGGGTTGGAGCCCCTGTAGTAATTGGGGTTAGAGCCCCTGTAGTAATTGGGGTTGGAGTCCCTGTAGTAATTGGGGTTGGAGCCTCTGTAGTAATTGGGGTCGGAGCCCCTGTAGTAATTGGGGTTTGAGCCCCTGTAGTAATTGGGGTTAGAGCCCCTGTAGTAATTGTGATTGGAGCGTCTATAGTAATTGGGGTTGGAGCCCATATTGTAATTGGGGTTGGAGCCCCTGCAGTAATTGGGGTTGGAGCCTCTATAGTAATTGGGGTTGGAGTCCCTTTAGTAATTGGGGTTGTAGCGCCTGTAGTAATTGGGGTTAGAGCCCCTGTAGTAATTGGGGTAGGAGCCTCTATAGTAATTGGGGTTGGAGCCACTGTAGTAATTGGGGTTGGAGCCTCTATAGTAATTGGGGTTGGAGCCCCTGTTATAATTGGGGTTGGAGCCCCTGTAGTAATTGGGATTGGTGCCCCTGTAGTAATTGGGATTAGAGCCCCTGTAGTAATTGTGGTTGGAACCCCTGTAGTATTTGGGGTTGGAGTCCCTGTAGTAATTTGGTTGGAGTCCCATGTGTAATTGGGGTTGGAGTCCCTGTAGTAAATGGGGTTGGAGCCCCTGTAGTAATTGAGGTTGGAGCTCCTGTAGTAATTGGAGTTAGAGCCCATGTAGTAATTGGGGTTGGAGCCCCTGTAGTAATTGGAGTTGGAGCCCCTGTAGTAATTGGGGTTGGAGCCCCTGTAGTAATTGGGGTTGGAGCCCCTGTAGTAATTGGGGTTGGAGCCCCTGTAGTAATTGGGGTTGGAGCCCCTGTAGTAATTGGGGTTGGAGCCCCTGTAGTAATTGGGGTTGGAGCCCCTGTAGTAATTGGGGTTGGAGCCCACTGTAGTAATTGGGGTTGGAGCCCCTGTAGTAATTGGAGTTAGAGCCCCTGTAGTAATTGGGGTTGGAGCCCCTGTAGTAATTGGGGTTGGAGCCCCTGTAGTAATTGGGGTTGGAGCCCCTGTAGTAATTGGGGTTGGAGCCCCTGTAGTAATTGGGGTTGGAGCCCCTGTAGTAATTGGGGTTGGAGCCCCTGTAGTCATTGGGATTGGTGCCCCTGTAGTAATTGGGGTTGGAGCCCCTGTAGTAATTGGGGTTGGAGCCCCTGTGGTAATTGGGGTTGGAGCCCCTGTAGTAATTGGGGTTGGAGCCCCTGTAGTAATTGGGGTTGGAGCCCCTGTAGTAATTGGGGTTGGAGCCCCTTTAGTAATTGGAGTTAGAGCCCCTGTAGTAATTGGGGTTGGAGTCCCTGTAGTAATTGGGTTTGGAGCCCCTGTAGTAATTGGGGTTAGAGCCCCTGTAGTAATTGAGGTTGGAGCTCCTGTAGTAATTGGAGTTAGAGCCCCTGTGGTAATTGGAGATGGAGCCCCTGTAGTCATTGGGATTGGTGCCCCTGTAGTAATTGGGGTTGGAGCCCCTGTAGTAATTGGGGTTGGAGCCCCTGTGGTAATTGGGGTTGGAGCCCCTGTGGTAATTGGGGTTGGAGCCCCTGTAGTAATTGGGGTTGGAGCCCCTGTGGTCATTGGGATTGGTGCCCCTGTAGTAATTGGGGTTGGAGCCCCTGTAGTAATTGGGGTTGGAGCCCCTGTAGTAATTGGAGTTAGAGCCCCTGTAGTAATTGGGGTTGGAGTCCCTGTAGTAATTGGGTTTGGAGCCCCTGTAGTAATTGGGGTTGGAGCCCCTGTAGTAATTGGGGTTGGAGCCCCTGTGGTCATTGGGATTGGTGCCCCTGTAGTAATTGGGGTTGGAGCCCCTGTAGTAATTGGGGTTGGAGCCCCTGTAGTAATTGGAGTTAGAGCCCCTGTAGTAATTGGGGTTGGAGTCCCTGTAGTAATTGGGTTTGGAGCCCCTGTAGTAATTGGGGTTGGAGCCCCTGTAGTAATTGGAGTTAGAGCCCCTGTAGTAATTGGGGTTGGAGTCCCTGTAGTAATTGGGTTTGGAGCCCCTGTAGTAATTGGGGTTGGAGTCCCTGTAGTAATTGGGTTTGGAGTCCCTGTAGTAATTGAGGTTGGAGCCCCTGTAGTAATTGGGGTTGGAGCCCCTGTAGTAATTGGGGTTGGAGCCCCTGTGGTAATTGGAGTTAGAGCCCCTTTAGTAAATGGGGTTGGAGTCCCTGTAGTAATTGGGGTTGGAGCCCCTGTAGTAATTGGGGTTGGAGCCCCTGTAGTAATTGAGGTTGGAGCCCCTGTAGTAATTGGGGTTGGAGCCCCTGTAGTAATTGGGGTTGGAGCCCCTGTAGTAATTGGGGTTAGAGCCCCTGTAGTAATTGGGATTTGGAGCCTCTGCAGTAATTGGGGTTGGAGCCCCTGTAGTAATTGGCGTTAGAGCCCCTGTGGTAATTGGGGTTGGAGCCCCTGTAGTAATTGGGAAATCGAGCCCCTGTAGTAATTGGGTTTAGAGCCCCTGTAGTAATTGGGGTTGGAGCCCCTGTAGTAATTGGGGTTGGAGCCCCTGTAGTAATTTGAGTTAGAGCCCCTGTAGTAATTGGGATTGGAGTCCCTGTGGTAATTGGTTTTGGAGCCCCGGTAGTAATTGGGGTTAGAACCCCTGTAGTAATTGAGGTTGGAGCTCCTGTAGTAATTGGAGTTAGAGCCCCTGTAGTTATTGGGGTTGGAGCCCCTGTAGAAATTGGTGTTAGAGCCCCTGTAGTAATTGGGGTTGGAGCCCCTGTGGTAATTGGGATTGGTGCCCCTGTAGTAATTGGAGTTGGAGCCCCTGTAGTAATTTGGGGTTGGAGCCCCTGTAGTAATTGGGGTTGGAGCCCCTGTAGTAATTGGGATTGGTGCCCCTGTAGTAATTGGAGTTAGAGCCCCTGTAG
Source organism: Chiloscyllium plagiosum (assembly GCF_037043375.1). Lineage (NCBI taxonomy): Eukaryota > Metazoa > Chordata > Chondrichthyes > Orectolobiformes > Hemiscylliidae > Chiloscyllium > Chiloscyllium plagiosum. Next base: position 4,094,885 of record NW_028270176.1, read on the forward strand.
TAATTGGGGTTGGAGCCCCTGTAGTAATTGGGGTTGGAGCCCCTGTAGTAATTGAGATTGGTGCCCCTTTAGTAATTGGGGTTGGAGCCCCTGTAGTAATTGGGGTTGGAGCCCCTGTAGTAATTGGAGTTAGAGCCCCTGTAGTAATTGGGGTTGGGGTCCCTGTAGTAATTAAGATTGGTGCCCCTTTAGTAATTGGGGTTAGAGCCCCTGTAGTAATTGGGGTTGGAGCCCCTGTAATAATTGGAGTTAGAGCCCCTGTAGTAATTGGGGTTGGAGCCCCTGTAGTAATTGAGGTTGGAGCTCCTGTAGTAATTGGCGTTAGAGCCCCTGTGGTAATTGGGGTTGGAGCCCCTGTAGTAATTGGGGTTGAAACCCCTGTAGTAATTGAGGTTGGAGCCCCTGTAGTAATTGGGGTTGGAGCCCCTGTAGTAATTGGGGTTGGAGCTCCTGTAGTAATTGGCGTTAGAGCCCCTGTGGTAATTGGGGTTGGAGCCCCTGTAGTAATTGGGGTTGGAGCCCCTGTGGTAATTGGGGTTGGAGCCCCTGTAGTAATTGGGGTTGGAGCCCCTGTAGTAATTGGGGTTGGAGCCCCTGTAGTAATTGGGGTTAGAGCCCCTGTAGTAATTGGAGTTAGAGCCCCTGTAGTAATTGGTGTTAGAGCCCCTGTAGTAATTGGGGTTGGAGCCCCTGTAGTAATTGGAGTTAGAGCCCCTGTAGATTAGTAGTTTTTGTGAAGATATAAAGTAAGGAGGATAAATATGGGTGCAATCCTAGATAAGATGGTAGACAATGTCCCCTCGGACTCGGACATTTGTATTGCTGCCTCCCAAGACCTATTTCACCTCATAGAATGTACCCTCTTTCCTGAAAAATGGGCTGAGTTCTTAGAAATGTTACTGTAATAATCATACCCAGCTTATAGTTCGGCACCAGGCTGAACCTAACAGATCAGATTGGATTAGTACCTGTCTCCACCAAGCAGTGCATCCTGCAGTTGATGTGGGTAAAGTTTTAACATGTAAACCCAACTCGGGTGAAGGGACTGAGGAGTTCCTTACCCGTTTTAGGAATGCTATGGCGCTTACTCTGGTGACGCTAACTACACACAAGGGTGATCACCCTAATGTAATGCCCTGTGTATGACCATCTTACCTGATCAGGTACAGAAAGCTATTAAATCCCACAACATCCACCGGCAAGATGCTGAGGTTGCACAATTCAGCCGAGAAGTTTGTTACTTCTGGGAACTAAAGGATCCCAACAGTAAGGCTACCATCAGCAAAGCCAAGACATAACTTTCCCAAACTACAGGGCGTAAACCAAAACCCAGGATTCAAAATGGACCTTTCCATCAGCAAGGTCAGTCAGGCTATCAAATGGAACCCTCAGACTATCATTCAGTTTGGTAGGACAGTAGGACTGGTACCGTGTATTCACAACATCCCAATGGACCTTGGGGTGCTCCTGTGTATCCTCCCCAACAGTCCATGATACTCCTTACTCCTCCCATTACTCTTCACTGTCTCCCCCACCCCCTAGAGCCCCCCCAACAACAACAGGTTTGTTTCTGTTGTAATCAGCCAGGACATTGGTCCAGGAACGGCCCTTTCCCAAAGCAGTCCCTGGTTCATCGCTGGAATGGAGACAGCCAGCAACCTCCTGGTCCCCCTCCCCAGGGACCTCAGCAGGTTCCCCCTTTTCAAAACTGATTCCCAGATATAGGTCGTGCTACTGCTTTGAATTTTCCCGCACTTAGAGCCCTGAGCCGATGCTAACTCTGAACATTAATGGTCATGATATTGAGTTTATGATTGACACAGGGCAACTGTTTCATCACTTCCCATCCATCTTGTTAATGCCTTTAATTTTCATATCTTGGACCATGTTGAAATCCTACAAGATTTTGATGGTTCCTTTCATAGATCTGCATCCAGATTCCCTCTCACAGTGGTGTGGAAAATTTGTGCCATCCCTTTTTGCTTTAGGAGAAAGTGAGGACTGCAGATGCTGGAGATCAGAGCTGAAAGTGTGTTGCTGTAAAAGCGCAGCAGGTCAGGCAGCATCCAAGGAGCAGGAGAATCGACGTTTCGGGCATGAGCCCTTCTTCATTCCTGAAGAAGGGCTCATACCCGAAACGTCAATTCTCCTGCTCCTTGGATGCTGCCTGACCTGCTGCACTTTTCCAGCAACACATTTTCAACCCTTTTTGCTTTGTTGTTCCTAATGGATTACATATCCCTCGACTTGCCAGAGGTCGCCTCTATCCTCAATACCAAAGGAGAGCCTCCTTAGTGGTGGTCACTTGATTTGGATCCTCACTCTTTTGATCCTGTTTTACGTACTGTCCCTCACCCCCACATTACGTTAGCTTATTACCCATCCGGGACTGACCTCAGCCTTGAACAATATTCTAATCCCTCAATGGGCACTGCTCAGCACGCTTGGGTGATTGGTGAGATCAGGTCACCAGCTGGTGGCACTCATCTCCTGTCAGTTCCCCTTCATATCCACAAAGCTGACCCTCTCATTTTCCCCCATGTCACCACTCATGTCAACCCCAGAATCCAAAGCCAAAGGACTCGGCTTTGACGCTAAGACTCTATTTGACCACACTGATCAAATTTCCCGTGAAATTCAGCTGCCTGCTCAAGGATCGATCCAATTTTACACACAGTTTTAATCGATTCATGGCAGCCTTCCTCATCATCACACCCACCCTCAACCACAGGGCACAGTATATCCTCGAATCTGGGTGGCCTCTAAAACAGAAGTGGGTCTTGCAAAGGCCTCCCCCATCTCCATTCTGATCAAACCTCATTCTGTTCTCCCCTCTATATCTCAATACCCCCCAAAACCAGAAGCTGATGCTGGCATCCAACCTGTCATTGACTAGTTTCTACAGCAAGCCATCCTAGTCCCATGCCATTCTTCCGCCAATACACCCATCTTTCTGGTCCCTACACGGGGACGTCCTGAACAGCGACTCATTCAAGCTAATATAACTGTACATCAAGATGTAGAAGTCTGTACCTCCCATTCTGCGGTATCCTCTAAACACCTCACTGGGGCTCGTCTAAGTCGCAATAGGATTTCATTCCTTCAGAATCCACTTCTCTCCTTTAAATACTGCTCCAACATTAACCCCGCTACATTCCTGCAGGAAGAGCCTCTTGAACTGCCTGATCCTCCCCATGATTGTGTTCTCATAAATGACCTTGTTACTAAACCTTGTTACTAAACTTACGGATCAGGCTCTTGTTAACCCGGACCTTACACTTTATATCGATGGCTCTTCTATCTCTCCAGATGGCAAACACATGTCAGGGTATGCGATTATCACATTGTCCCAGACAATAGAAGCTTATTCTGTTGACTCACCCTGTCCCGCCCACCAAGCTGAACTCCTTGCTCTCCCCCGTGCCTGTATACTTGCTAAAGGAAAGTCAGCTAATATCTAGACTGATTCCCGCTACGCTTTTGGACGTGCCCAAGATTTTGGTCAACTCTGGCTGCAGTGCGGCTTCCTTCCCTCATCAGGAACCCTTATCCTCAATGCTGCCGATGTTGCTAATCTCCTCAGTGTTATTCAACTTCCCTCTCAATTGGCAATTACCAAATGTTCTGTCACTCCTCTGATGCTTCCGATGTCACTAAAGGCAACAATGTCGCTGACGCAGCTGCTAAGAAAGCAGCTTTTGATCAAAAAGACATGGTTACTCAAATGACCAATAGGAAACCAAAGGGAGACTCTCCTATTTCCTCTCTGACACCCCGACCATGCCTGACCTCGAGCAAGTACGGGTCAAGAGTGTGGTGCTGGAAAAGCACAGCAGGTCAGGCAGCATCCGAAGGGCAGGAAAATCAATGGTTCGGGCAAAAGCCCTTCATCATGGTCCCATCAGGGGGTCACCTCTGATGAGGAAAGACAAAGATGGATGAACCATGGTTGTTATGTAAATAGTTACAATACACTTTGGGTTACGCCGGTAGGACAGACATGTCTGCCCGACTCCCTTCTGCCTATTCTAGTTGATTATCTTCATATACAGACACGTGGAGGGAAGGAGGGAATGGTGGACCGGATTCTCACCTGTTAAAAAAGCAAAACAAGCAGCTGCAAATTGCCTAATTTGTCAAAAGCATAATTCCGGGAAAGGAGTAAAGTGTCCACCAGGTAAAACTCCCTTGCACCTTTTGATACGATCCAGTTAGATTTTATAGAGTTAACTGGATGCCATTGTTATAAGTATTGCTTAGTGATAATCGCTGTATTTAGTAAATGGATTGAAGCTTATCCCTGTACTGAGTGCACAGCAATAACAACTTGTAAAATTCTGTTAAGGGAAACCATACCCAGATTTGGAATACCACTAACGGTCTCTTCCAATAATGGCCCCCACTTCTGTTCGCAGCTAAACAAATCACTATGTAAGAGCTTGAATATGAATCAAAAATTCCGTTGTGCCAACCATCCCCAAGCAGTGGGAATTATAGAAAGAGCCAATGGTACCCTGAAAGGTCAGCTAAGCAAGTTGGTAGCAGAAACAGGCCTTAATTGGCTGCAAGTAATCCTAACTGCCCATTTTAATATGGGAACCATGACACAGAGAGAAATGGGATTTTCGGCGGCTGAACTGATATATGGAACGCCCCTGAGGACTCCCTGGTCTGCACCATGAACTGCCCAACACCCTGTTGATGTGCACGTCATGGCAGAAGAGATGCACAGTTACCTGAGTAAGCTAACCAAAGCATTGCAGTCCTATCATCAACAGGTCAAAGAAGCCTATCGAGTGCCAGGGAAGGAAGAAGAAAGAGCTCCAATGTTTAAAGACATTAACCCTGGTGATTACATACTATTTATTGAAAGGCTTTAATCATGAAAATTGGGCCCCTGTTGGAAAGGTTTCTCTCAAGTTCTTTTGACAACTGAAACTGCAGTAAAGGTAGAAGGACATTCAACATGGGTCTACAAAGGGCATTGCAAACTTGTATCCCTCACAGTCTTAGTGTTAGTACTGACACAAGCGTCCAATGAATGCCCAATCCAAGTACACGCTCCCAAATGTAACCAACCCTTCTGTGGTATCTCAGACCGGCTCAAACTCCAATGTGACTGTATAAATGAAACCTGCACTAATACCACTGGAAGGTATGAATGCAGCTGCCCTGCTGAAACTCATTTAAACTATTCACTTTGTGTATCCAAACATCACTCTCAACTTATTGTTATCCTCACAACACTTCCATGCCAGTCATCAGGAGATGGCACAATTCCATAACCTCATCAGCTCTGTCAACCGAAAACTGTTACTTTGAAATGGCTGTCTGTTCCCCTTTCAAAATGAACCATACAGATTACAGCATTGAGCACATAGTACCGAAATCACCAAACCCGAAGGCACCTATTGCCATGAGGCTGACCACCTCTACCTTTTCGATGGAATCCTCCCCTATCTGACCTACTGCCACTGACAGAAATACCTTTACACGTTTCCTGTATTCAGTAGCTACAGTAATTAACAAGACAAGCTGGAAAGATGAAGAAATACCAAAAATACTATGTACTCCCAATCCTCCTTCTGTTACTAATGGACTCTTTATTCAAGTTAAACCCTCTGATCCACACGTTATCTGTTCACCCTTCCATCACTCTGATGTACAGTGTATAAATAGGACTCACCCACTTATGCAATCCCACATTTGTGATGGAAAACCCCATTCGGTAGAAGGAGCACGTCGCTGTGTGAAATGCACTGACAAACCTGAAGGATTCAACGTTAATGTTGTTCCGCTGTTAGAATGGTGTGTTGAAAAACCTTCTGGTACCCACAACATGGGCCAAGTGAAACAAAAACTGTGCAAAAATATTATCTAAGACACTGGTCATACTCCTGCTCTCCATCCGATAATACACTTGGACAGCCGAACGTTTGACAGCACCCACTGTTGACAAGATTCCGCTCTCGCTTTGAATGGACTCGTCATTCACTCACAGAGGTGCACCTTTGGATTTCCTTTTGGCCTTCATTGATGATGCGTAAATAAAGCCTACCCATAATTACCCAATGACTGGGACGGACATTGTGCCCTTGTATACACCTTACCACTTTTTACCCTCCAGCATGAAGTACCTGAAGTAGATGTTTTTTTGGAGTGCCCACCAACTTGTGAATCAGTACGGAATGAAAAGTAGAGGAAAAACAAAACGGGACTTACACAACTTCTTCCATCAACAAACCTGGAGGTCCAGGTTGCTGGGAGGTCTTATTCCTGGCTGCGGTGTTGAGATGGCCCTAGATCAGATAAGTGACCTTGGGTATGACATCGAAAAATGTGCCAACTCAACTGCCCACGCTTTGAAGCTGGTGAACAAGGAGTTACAGGAGATCCCGATGATGATGCTTCAGAATCGACTGGTGCTAGATTTCCTCGTTGCTAAAGAAGGAGGTGCTTGTTCAGTCACTGACCCACAATGTTACACCGACATCGATGATTTCTCAAGAGACATTTTGGACGACACAGATGTTATCAACAAAATGGGTCAAGATGCAGTGAAGATACCAGACCCACAAAAGAAGGGAATGAGAACATCTATAGCCTTAAAACGTGTCTTTAAACATTTAGGCTAAAATGTAATGTTGAATTACAGAACACATTTACTGTACACTAGAAAATAGACCGGCAAAGAACATTTACCTTAACATCAGTGAATCTGTATATACAGGACACTGAGTGATAACGTTCACAGCTGTTCCTTTGTGCAATTAATAACAGTGTTTGATTCTGACCTCGAAACGGAACTCGGTATCAATTAACCTCTCTCCAGAATTATTGTCCTTCACTGATATCTGTCTAATTAAGAACATACAGTACAGCTTTTGTAACCTTTTTGTATAAAGGAAGCCTGTTTGTGATAGTACAGTGGAGTAGCCTGCGAGGGTTCTTGAAGAGCTGATATCCTACTCTCCTGGGTTATTAGAACCTAGTTATCTGGCTTATAGGTGTCAGTGTTATGTTGTAACAGTGATGAGATCAGTAAAGAAAGCGGATGATTACAATTAAACTCAGCCGTCTGTAAAAGGTTTTTCTTTTATTCCAGACTACCAAAAGTACGACCTCTGGGATGGACCAAGAGAGGCTTCCAGGCTGAGTCCACAAGGGATTCCCTGGGCCATCTCATATCTGTACTTTAACAATGTCTCACCAAGTCCTGTTGGGTTACAGCTTCCTGCAGGTCTTTATAAAATCAGATCTTTACTTAAATAAAGAGACAAAAACTATTCACAGTATTCGATATGTAGTTTTAACAGCACCTTGTACATTTGCAGTAAGACCTCTCTACTCTTGTACTTTTGCCACACTTGAAAGAATGACCCACATTCCATGAGCTTCCTGATTACCTGTTGTACCTGAGTGTTAGCTTTCTGTGCTTCATGTACATGTCACACCAAGTCCTGTTGGGTTACAGCTTCCTGCAGGTTTTTATTTCTCCATTTGAATAATTATTCTGTTCTTTTATTCCACTGTCTGAAATTGACAATGTCTCATTTTCCCACAGTGTTTGCCATTGCCAACTTTATGCTCGCTTCTTTAACCAATCAATTTTATCTCTGAATCTCACAACCTGCCCTTCGACCTTTATTGTGTGTTGTTTGAAAATTTGACTATAATACAGTCACTTTCTTGTCCCAAATCCATCTTCCAAATTTATCATCAATCATTGATAAACAGTTGTGTTCACCGCACTAATCCCTGTGGAATCACAATGGGCTCGGGGCATGAACTGAAAAAAAAACTTCTTAATCCCCCTTGTTCTTTCCTGATCATTAGTAAGTTGTCTGTTAGTGTCAATGTACTACTGCCAACACTATCGCCTCTTACCTTATGACTTAACTTTTGTGTGTAATATTGTGCAAAGCCTTCTGGAAGTCCAAATACAACAAATCCCACAGTAGCTGCAACAACGTGAGAACTGGGGGACCAAATATATTTGCTGTGATCCAATCCTCATATTCCTGAGCAGTAATCATTACACAATCAGGTTTAATATCAGCCCCATTACCTCAAATGCTTTCTTTCGGTCAGTACAGGATTCACTGTCACACGCACGAGGTTAGAATTCAATTGGAAATGGTGTTACAGATTACTGTCCACCACTTTGTGGTGACATCAGAGCCAGGCACCATGGTGATTGTTCTGTCCCCTTCAGAAACGTCCATGTGTTAGCAGCTTTGTTCTTAACTGTATTGAAGAATCACCAGATTCACTCGTTCGTTTGCATGTGTCTTTATTATATATTAAGTGGATGAGGCTAATACGTTTGTGTTATGACAAGCGCATGGGCTTTCTTGTAATTATTTTGCTCAGACCTAAAAGAACCTGTTCTGTACTTTCAATCCAACAACACAGACATGAATTTACTTTCTGTTAGACTCCTTTGAAACATTTGATTTCACTTCCTTCAGAGGTGTATGTAAATGACAACGTGTGTTCCCCAAATTCCACCTCAGCAGATTTGTCATCAGAGAATCAGATCTTACAAATATGAAGTGGCTTTCTACTGACTTATCCATGATGCTAAATAGTTATTATCTGTGTGATTGATACTTGTTTGGCTCGGTGACATGTTTATTTATTTTCATTCATTTTTTAATTCATTCTTCATTTACTTATTTTCAAACAGGTGAGAGTTGTTGGCTTGAATTATGTTCTTTCAAGTGTTGTCATCATTGATGTCAGGTGGTATTGTCTGTAAATTTAAATCTTGCTTTCTTTTTTTTAATGTCGAGCAAAACGTGTAACCATTTAAGTCGATGCAATGACACCTTCACAAAAAACAACACTCTGAACCCCTTTTGAATTATTTCCTCCATGCTCGTTTACATTAAAACCCTACATGGACCAGATCAATGTTCTTATCTATTGTGGGACAAAACCGATTTGATTCAAAGGGGTTAACTCCAACTTTTGTTCATTGACTGGAATTCATGTCTGACTCACTGAAATTAACTGTGTCCCTGGGGGAGCTGTGAGCTGCTCCATCAGTTGCTTATTAAGGGATTCCCTTCAATTGCTTATCACAGAATGACAGCAGGAGCAATATCTCTGCAGCAATCAGAGATCAGCACAACTGTAGATATGGAGCTATGGTATTGGTATCGGAGAACTTCAGAGTGGAAGTTCTCCGATAGTGACAATTAGAGGGAAAAGGATTGGAATAATCTAGTGATGGGAACAGGTATCTCTGGATGGCTTTACCTCCTTTGCAGTGATGAGGATTGGATAAAGTTAGGCTACCGAATCGAGGCCGCACCTCGGATTTTTGCTTATGTTTACTTTCCCATACTTGGCATTGTTGGTGTCCCTGGTAAGTCTGTGCCTCACGATGAATTCTGTAAACCATGTTGAACAAATTGACAGATCTTACCATTTATGGTGCCATCCTTGTGCCTGTCCTTTGCAATTCTCTGTACCTGAGTGTTCACTGTGAAAATACAGTTAATTTATCCACTTCCTTGTCATTGCTTCAGTTCTTTTAGAGAAACCCAAGTATTAGATATTTTAATCATGATCCATTGCTGTCTGCTTGCTGCCTTTATCCTCACTTTTACCTGGTTCACTTCAATTTTATTTCCGTGTCCACACTGTCACCTTCCTCCATTACTGCTCTTTTATTTAATATATTTGTACCTTCCCTCACACTCACTGCCTATCTCCAATCTGTTCTTTGCTTTTATTTACCCCGGGGCAGACTGTCAAAGTTGTGACTGCAGTATGGCCACTCTTTATTCCTCTGACAGTGAGAATGAACTCTTTCTGTCAGTGCTCACCCTGTCACCTGTCAACAAGCGTCATTGAACAGTCAAACATCTCTCTCTGATGTAGAACATTTTGTACTGAGAAAATGTCTTCGTTTTATTCCTCTCTCCCACCCTCACCCACTCCCTCTCCATGGAGTGACCTTTCACCATGACATGATGTTAATCTATTCTTCCTTCATATTCTTTGCCTCTGTGTCCAAATGTTTAAATCAGGTTCTTCTTCCAACCCTTCACTCGCCTCCAATACTCTCACTCCACTTGGTCTCCTCCATCTGGCCTGTTCGCGTCACTCAAACAAGGTTTTTTTTGAGTATTCTCCATGTTGTATTTATTTCTGTGTGCCCTGCCTTGACCCATTCAAACCTCCCTCCCTTTGAACTGACTGCACTCTGTGCTCTCAGGCCTATTCCTGACTCTGTTATTAAGCCTACTCCAAGGGTGGGGCTGTTGTTGTCTGACAGACTCACCTGTACACTGTGGGAGCAGAGTGTCAGCTCTCCGATACCTCTTACATCTCTCCCAGAACATGACCCCACCATCTAACATCAGGCTATTGTGTCCATGACACTCACTAATCTCATCTAATCTGGAGATCTCCCCCACACACTGCACATCCTCCAACCTCACAGTCCCCCAAAACCCATCCCCCTCACTTCTACCTTCTTTCCCTCCAGATCCATAAACATTGGTTCTGCCTGTTCCTGCCCCATAAACCTATTTTCTCTCTCTCCTTGTCCAATTCGCATCCCACTGACATATTTGATTTCCCTGATCCTTCCAGTTTGTGGAATCATTCTCCTCCTCTTTACCATGGCCAAGCAATCCCTCAACATGCCCATCCTGTATCAGGATGGTCTGAGGGATATCTGCTTTTCCCTATAAAAGAGGCCTGAACCATTTCCATCAACCACCACCCTCCTCTGCCTTGAACAACTTCCCCTTTTGCTCCTCTCATCTGTACTACTCCAGACCTCCCCACAGCTCTTTCTCCAGGACATTGATGTAATTGTCAATGCTGCTACCCTCTCTCATTTGGGACTGAAAAAATATCAATACCCCACTTCTCTCTCCTGCATGGGCAGCACGGTGGCTCAGTAGTTAGCACTGCTGCCTCACAGCACCAGGGACCTGGGTTCGATTTCAGCCTTGGGGGACTGTCTGTGTGGAGTTTGTACATTCTCCCCGTGTCTGCGGGGGCTTCCTCCGGGTGCTCTGGTTTCAGATTAGATTAGATTACTTACAGTGTGGAAACAGGCCCTTCGGCCCAACAAGTCCACACCGACCCGCCGAAGCGAAACCCACCCATACCCCTACATTTATCCCTTTTAACGTAATACTATGGGCAATTTAGCATGGCCAATTCACCTAACCCGCACATCTTTGTGACTGTGGGAGGAAACCGGAGCACCCGGAGGAAACCCACGCAGACACGGGGAGAATGTGCAAACTCCACACAGTCAGACGCCTGAGTCGGGAATTGAACCCGGCTCTCTGGCGCTGTGAGGCAGCAGTGCTAACCACTGTGCCACCGTGCCGCCCACTGTGCCGCCGTGCTGCCCACTGTGCCACCGTGCCGCCCACCTGACCAGGCTCATTTGCCAATACAAGGTCCAGTATGGACCCTCCTCTATTTGGACTATCCACATACTGTTTCAAGAAACCCTCTTGGATGCACTTAACAAATTCTGCCCCATCTAAGCTTCTTGCTCTTAGGATGTATCAGTCAATATTGGGGAAGTTAGTCACTCACTCTGACAACTCTGTTTTTATTGTATCTTTCCAGAATCTGCCGACGTATTTGTTCCTCAACGTGTCAGTGGCAGTTCAAGGACTTGAGTATAACCCCATCAGAGTGATATCTGAGCTTTACCCATATTGCCTCAGTGGATGAGCCTCCACTGTGTCCTCTCTGAGTGCAGAGTAACAACATTCTCCCTGATCAGTAACGTCATTCCTCCGTGTCTTCGACCTCCCTCTCTATCTCGTTTAAAACAACAAAATCCTAGAATGCTGAGTGAACAGTCCTGCCCCTCCCTCAACCAACTCCAGTATTGGCCCCTATATCATAGTCCCATATACTGATCCTGGCTCGAAGCTCATCTGCCTTCCCTATGATGCTCCTGGTGTTGAAATAAACACACTTCAGCCCATCAGTTCCATCGTGTCTCTGCCTGACCTTCCTTTCTGATTTCTTGGTCCTAGCATCTTCCTTCTCCCCAATCCTTCCATTTCCTGACCTGCTGTTCTGGTTCCTAGCCCCCTGCCACTCCAGATGAAACCCACCTGAGTAGCACTAGCGAACCTCCCTGCGAGGATATTGGTTCCCCTCCAGTTTAGGTACAACCTATCCTTCTTGTACAGGTCATCCCTGCCACAGAAGAGGTCCCAATGATCAAAGAACCTGAAACCCTGCCCCCTGCACCAGCTCCTTAGCCACGCATTCATCTATCCTATCTTGTGTTCCTTGCCTCACTAGCATGTAGCACAGGGACTAACTCAAGGATTACTACGCTCTAGGTCCTGTTTTCAGCCTCTTTCCTAACTCCCTGTACTCCCTCCTCAGGACCCCATCACTCTTCCTACCTGTGTGCACAATGACTCTGGCTGCTGACCCTCCCCTTTAAGGATGTCATACAGCCGCTCAGAGACCCTGTCACCAGGGAGGGAACACACCATCCTGGAGTCTCCAACACAGCCAGAGAAATGCCTGTCTGTGCCCCGAACTAGCAAGTCCCCTCCAACTATCACTCACTTGGACTCTGCCCACCCCTGGTTTACAGCAGAGCCAGTTGTAGTGCCTCAGGCCTGGCTGCTGCTGTTATCCTCCCCCCGAAAGGCTATCCCTCCCAACAGTATCCAAAATAGTAAACCTGTTAGAGAGGGGAATAGCCACAGGAGACTGGTGCACCACCTGCCTTCCTCTCCTGGAGGGTGAGGTATAACTCCAATCAGGAGAAAGGGAGGACTGCAGATGCTGGAGATCAGATTCGAGAGTGTTGTGCTGGAAGAGCACAGTAGGTCAGGCAGCATCCGAGAAGCAGGAGAATCGATGTTTTGGGCATAAGCCTGAAGAGGGGCTTGTACCTGAAACGTTGAATCTTCTGCTCCTCGGAAGCTGCCTGACCAACTGTGCTTTTCCAGCACCGCACTCTCGACCATGACTCCAACCAGTGGAGAATGTGCCCATGATACCCATTGGTTCCAGTTTAGCCAAGGTCCCTTTGATGCCACGCTCGTTCAGATGCCGCCTTAATGTTATGAGCTGTTCCTCTCTCCCCACCTCTGGAATCCTTTGTCCATGTTTTAACCAAGTTTCGGATGGGTTCCAGACCAATGGTCCTGGAGAAGCCCAAACTGGGCTCACTGAACAGCTTACTACTGAGCAGGTGCTACTTCATAGAAGCTACATCACTTTGATGATGCAGAGGAGACTGATGGGGTAGTATTTGGCTGGGTTGGATTTATCCTGCCTTTTGTATACTTTGGCAATTTTTGATCGCAGTGTGATAGCTCCACTGGAACAGACTGACTAGGGGAGGAGCATGTTCTGGAACACAAGTCTTCAGTCGGATTGAAGTTACTCGATTAATTTAGGTTAACTGGTCAGCATGGGCGAGTTACAGAACATAGAACATAGAACAATACAACACCGAACAGTCCCTTCGGCCCACGATGTTGTGCCGAACATTTGTCCTAGCTTAAGCACCTATCCATGTACCTATCCAATTGCTGCTTAAAGGTCACCAATGATTCTGACTCTGCCACTCCTACAGGTAGCGCATTCCATGCCCCCACCACTCTCTGGGTAAAGAACCTACCCCTGACATTCCCCCCATTACCATCCACCCTTCACCTTAAATTTATGTCCCCTTGTAACACTCTGTTGTACCCGGGGAAAAAGTCTCTGACAGTCTACTCTATTTATTCCTCTGATCATCTTATAAACCTCTATCAAGTCACCCCTCATCCTTCGCTGTTCCAATGAGAAAATGCCTAGCACTCTCAACCTATCCTCGTACGACCTATTCTCCATTCCAGGCGACATCCTGGTAAATCTCCTCTGCACCCTCTGCAAAGCTTCCACATCTTTCCTAAAATGAGGTGACCAGAACTGCACGCAGTACTCCAAATGTGGCCTTACAGCTGTACAGCTGCAACATCACCTCACGACTCTTGAATTCAATCCCTCTGCTAATGAACGCTAATACACCATAGGCCTTCTTACAAGTTCTATCCATCTGAGTGGCAACTTTCAAAGAGCTATGAACATAGACCCCAAGATCCCTCTACTTCTCCACCTTACTAAGAACCCTACCGTTAACCCTGTATTCCGCATTCTTATTTGTCCTTCCAAAATGGACAACCTCATACTTGACAGGGTTGAACTCCATCTGCCACTCCTCAGCCCAGCTCTGCATCATATCTAAGTCCCTTTGTAGCCGACAACAGCCATCCTCACTATCCACAACTCCACCAATCTTTGTATCGTCTGTAAATTTACTGACCCACCCTTCGACTCCCTCTTCCAAGTCATTAGTAAACATTACAAACAGCAGAGGACCCAGAACTGATTTGGACCGGAGTGCCCATTTCCATATGTCTGTGTGACTCTCTGACTCTGAACATTGTTAGAGCCCACAGCCTTTGCACTTTCCAGTGCCTCGCAAAGTTTCTTGATATGACGTGGAGTGTATCAAATTGGCTGAAGACTGGTACCTGTGATGTTAGTGACCACTGGAGGAGGCTGAGATGTATTACCCGCTGCCAATCTGGCTGAACGTTGCTGCAAATGCTTCAGTCTTATCTTTTTCCCTGATGTGTTGTGCTCTTCCACCATTGAGGATGAGGATACTTGTGCAGCCTCTTCCTCCAATGAGTAATTTAAAACTTATCCCCCACATTTCACAACTGGACACAGCAGGACTGCTTAGTAAAGCTGAGATCTGCTCCATTCGTTGTGGCATCACTTAACTCTGTCTATCACTAGCTGGTTGTGTTGTTTATGAAGCAAGTAGTCCTGTTTGGTAGCTTGACAGGGTGACACCTCAAGCCTTGTGCTGTTCCTGGCATGCTCTCCTACATTCTCCATTGAGCCAGGGAAATCTCCTGGCTTAATGGGAATGGTTAGCTGGGAATCTGCTGGATCCTGAGGTTGTAGATTGCATGGCAGTACAGTTCTGCTTCGGTACCTCATGGATGTCTAGCATTGAGCTGCTGGTCTTTTCAAATTCTGTCACATTTAGCACCATTCTTCATACACAACTTGCCTTTTATTGGTTTTCAATCGGTCATTGGAATTCCATGGCTCTGCTCAGCAGAACCTCTTTGTTGCATCATCTTTCCTGCTGAGTTCTCCCTATCCCAGTGACTCACCCTCTCCACCGGCACTGCTCTTTCTCAGGGTCAATGGCCTCATTCAACACTTCAGTCTCTGTGCTGATGTTTCTCTTGGTCAGACCGTACACTTACTGTGCAAGCTAACTCTTCCTCACTCTGTTCACTCCACCTCTCTATTAATCTTCCTCTTTCTCATTCCTCACTTGCTCTTTATTTAAGGTTTCCTGGGTCTCTAACTCTGCACTGA
Organism: Chiloscyllium plagiosum; assembly: GCF_037043375.1. Taxonomy (NCBI): domain Eukaryota; kingdom Metazoa; phylum Chordata; class Chondrichthyes; order Orectolobiformes; family Hemiscylliidae; genus Chiloscyllium; species Chiloscyllium plagiosum. Next base: position 4,110,296 of record NW_028270176.1, read on the forward strand.
CACTCTCTGCTCATGTTGCTTTTGTCCCTCAGAATGCACTCAGTCACTCGGCTGATGTTTCATCCTTGTCTTCCAGTCTACCCTCAATCTCTCTTCTGAAATTCCACGCTGTCTCTCAAACTAAGTTCAATTTCTCTGCTCCTTTTCCTCTTGGTGTCTCACTCCACACTCACTCTTCCCACTGAGGCTCCTTCTGTTCTTTCACTCCACTATCTGTCTTGCTCTTGTCCCGCTTGCTTTCCCACTCCTCACATTCTGGACGATAATGTTACTGAACATCACTCACTAGTCACTCAGTCTCTCTGCTAATGTTCCTCTTCATCTGGTCCTTTGCAGTCACTGTCTTTGCTCATGATACCTTTGACCTATCAGCCTCCAGTCGCTCTCACTGTGATTCTTCTGTTTCTCTCACTGTACATTCCATGCCCCTCCTGATTTTCCTCTCGATCACTCAGCCATCATTTACACCGTGATCATTTTCCCATTTGTCTCTCACGACTGACTCCCTCTCTCGGTGAATGTAATCTTTGGTCACTAATGTTCCTTACTCTCTCTGCTGATGTTCTTCTCTGTCTCTGAGTCAACACTGACTGGCTCTGCTCATGTTTCTTCTTGGTCTCTCCCTTTACACGTATGGTCGCTATTATTTCTTCTTCGACACTCAAGCACTTAGTTGATATTTCTCTTGGTTTCTCACTCTCCACTAACACTGCTGATTTTCTGCTTGTTCCCATTTTCTATGTGGAAGTGTTTTTTGTCTACCATCATCAGCCCATTCTCAGAACTGATTTATTGAGTCTCGCATTTTGCACTTCTGATATCGAATGATGATCCTCCAAATCTTCCACTGACCCCTCACACTGTTTGTTTCCTTCCCTTTCTGTCTCTCCGTCTCTGCTGATGTTCCTGTGAAGCCCCCATTTCACTGTCGATCCCATGTGCTGATGTGACTTGTTGTCTCTCGTTCTACACATAATCTCTTTGCTGACGTTCTTGTTGGCCTCTCACTGTGCACTCCCTTTCTCTACTGACATTCATTTGGTCTCACTGTGCATTCACTTTCCACACTGATGTATCACTTGACTCACATCGCACTTATTCTTTCTGCTGATGTTACTCTTGGTCACTTATTCTCTGTGCTGTCTCTCCACTGATGTTCGTCTTGATGTCTCACTCTATGTTCACTCTCACTCTGTCTGTTGATCATCCTATTCGTCTCTCACTTGACATTCAGTGCCTTTGAATAAAGCTCCTAAAATACATGTTTGTGTCTCTCCCTTTCACTCTTGTGTTTAGAACTGTTCAGAATCACACGATTCTCTCCCTCTGCTCTGAAATAAGGTGTGGAATATGCACCTGCTCAGTATCTTTCATGTACAACTAACCCACTTGTTCTTCTCTAATTCTTGCCCTTATTCTGGTGCCCCCATGGATCTCCTTTCCAGTCTCGATGTGCTGCCTCTCTCAATGCTCAGCACACATTCCAGATTTCCCTTTCATTAGAGATGATTCAGAAATTCCAGTGTTGGACTGGAGTGTACAAAGTTAAAAATCACAAACACCAGATAACCATCCTTGCAGGTTTAATAGGAAGGACTGGCTTTCGGAGCGCTGCTCCTTCATCAGATGGGTGTGAAGGACACAATTGAAAGACACAGAATTTATAGCAAAAATTGACAGTGTTATGTAACTGAAATTATACATTGAAAAATACCTTGATTGTTTGTTAATTCTCCCATCTGTTAGAATGACCATGATAGTTTTACTTCTTTCATATGTAAACCACAAAACATTTTTTTAAAAGTTACATTCTCAGGTTAACTGTAACAATTGGGGGGTTGTGAGTGAGAGAGAGAGTGTATATGTGTGTGTATGTGAGTGTAGAGTGTCTAAGTCTGTGAGATGGTGCATGTGTGTGTGTGGGAGTGTGTGTATCTGTACGTGTGTGTGTGTGTTTGCCTGGGGTGGGGGTTGTGAGTGTCTGAGAGAGAGAGTGTGTGTATGTGTATGGTGAGTGTAAAGTGGTCTCAGTCTGAGAGAGGATGCATGTGTGAGGAAGTGTGGGTGTCTGCAGGAGTCTGTGAAAGTGTCTGTGTGCGTGTCTGTGTATACGTGTTTCTGTGTGTATGGGAGTGCCTGTGTGTGTGTGCGCGCACGTATGTGTGTGTGTGTGTGTGTGAGTAGGAGTGTCTGCTTATGTGTATAGTACAATGGTGGTCACCTGTACTGTGACATGAACACAAGGTCCCGGTTGAGGCCCTCCCTATGGGTATGGAACTTAGCTATCAGCCTCTGCTCGGCCACTTTTTGCTGCTGCCTGTCCTGAAGTCCACCTTGGAGGATGGTCACCTGAAGGTCCGAGGTCCAGGATATATGCATCTGTTCAAAATACTTAATGTACAACTAACCCACTTGTTCTTCTCTAATTCTTGCCCTTATTCTCGTGCCCCCATGGATCTCCTTTCCAGTCTCGATGTGCTGCCTCTCTCGATGCTCAGCACACATTCCTGATTTCCCTTTCAATAAATGCCAGCTTTGTTACTGCATCCCTGCTGCTCTGTCTGAGCCCATCTGTCTTGCTTTGCTGCCTGGCACTGCATCATTTGGATGACTCTGCTGATCTCAGGAAAGCAACTATTGAATGAAGACTGACACCTGTGCAAGTTCATGCATTGCATTTCATAATTCTTATTTATTTTATTGAAGTCCAGTGTCAAAAGAATGGCAAGCTTTGTCCCCATATTAACAATGTGATACACTGTAACTGATACAATCAGTTTTATACAATAGCACATTTGCAAATCTCTGTATAGGTCCCAATAACATGGTGGCTTTGCTCACATTCTAATGTCTCTGTTTATTTCCCTTGCACAGTTAACATGATAGCTGTTGTGATCCTAACCCAGGGAAGATGTGGCCTCTCCAAATGTGTTTCTCGATACTTGGTGGCTATGGCAGTGGCAGACCTTCTGGTGATTATCCTGGACGTGATACTGCAGCATATTCCACGGACTTTTCACGAAGAATTTTATCAGCTGCGGTACTCCATTCGTGTGTGTAATATTCATGCAGTCCTGAGTTATGCAGCCACTGATTCTTCTGTCTGGTTCACTGTGACTTTTACTTTTGATCGATTTGTGGCAGTTTGCTGTCAGAAGTTGAAAAGTAGATATTGCACTGAGAGAACTGCAGCTGTGGTGCTGGGAACAGTGACTGCCCTCAGTTGTATCAAGAACATTCACTAGCATTTTATGTTAACGGACCAATATACTTTCTTGAACCTTAATCTATTTTGTAGTATATGGAACACCAATGAGAGATCACATTTCTGGATAATGATTCAGTTCCTTCACCATCTTGTGACCCCTGGGGTCCCATTCATTCTGATCCTGCTGCTAAATATTTTCACTGTCAGACACATTCTCAGGAGCAGCAGAGCACGGAGACGACTCCGGGTTCAGGGCAGTGGGGAATGGCCCAAAGATCCAGAGTTGGCCAGTCGAAGGAAATCTATTATTTTAATGTTTGCACTCTCTGCAAATTTCATCCTTTTATGGTCAATATTTATGGTGTATTCCATATGGAACAGAATGCTGTATTTTGGAAATGTGATGATTTATCTGGACAGTTTTCTTGACATATTGGGTTCCATGTTGCAGCTCCTGAGCTGCTGCACAAACACTTTTAATTATGCTGTGACCCAGGCCAAGTTCAGAGAGCAGTTGAAAAAAAAAATTGATTTGTCCATTGACTTCAGTTCTTCAGATCAGTAAATAATAATATCTTCAACGATAAGGGAATCTGGCAACATTGTATTTAATTTCACATCTCCAGCTCGTCAATGGTCCTGTAGCTATGTCCTAAACCATGTCGTGTGTCCTGCTGCCCTCATTATAATTCACTGTGGGAAAGGAGTGGAACCAGCACAGGTGGCCTTGTAAGTATGGTCAATAACATTCAATGCAGAGAGATGGAAAATGGTTCCTTCCATTCTAAAAAAGGAGGGTACAGTATAAGCACAGATACCAGTTGGAAGATTTGTTGAGTGATCCATATGTACTCAGGCTCTCCACTTGTGTTCACTGAAGAAATGCCATCATTACTCATTAAGTTAACACGGGAGCTCATTCTCAAACCTTTCATTTTCACTGAATAGCTACCTATAAGTTTCTTGCTGTCCAGAACCTGTCTTTACTCTGGTGATATGACTTTATTCTGGAAAACAAAATTTTCCCATATTCCTTGATTCTTCCCTGTATATCTTGGAAACCATTGGATGACCCTAGTTGATTTAAGCCTGCATCTGTGGTGACCTTTGCCTGGGGCAATCAATCTTGCTCCCCCATATGTCATCCTCTGCAGTGCTCTGATCTGATGAATGCATCAAGGTTTCAACTTGGCTTGTTCCCCATTCCCACCAGCTGTTTTAGCCTTGCTAGGACAGAGTTGTTTTGTGCCCACAATCTGATGTTGTCAGCAGGAAGGGTGACTGGGAAGCTTAAAACTAGAGAAGGCTCTTCCAGGAGAGGCAGCATCGATGGTGTATCTGCCAATGGGAGGAGGTTCAAGGCTTCTGCATTAGCCACTTGGCATCCTGGACAGTGTTCTAACTTGGACTTGTATGCGCTGGGAATAAGGGACCAATGCTGAATTGAGCTGGAAGCTGTGGGTGGCATCGCCTTTTGAGTGTCTATTTACCACCTGTTATCTACACTATTGAGTGTAGATAACAGGTGGTAAATAGACATGCTAATGAATGTCCGAGCGGTGGATGAAGAGAGGAGGTGGCAGTCTGTGTGTAACCACCATTATTCCTCATGGAAAGATGTCCAACAAATATTCTGGAGCTGGCTGAGGTTGTAGTCTCAGGGAGGGAGGGAAGATGGAAGGAAGGAACATATGCACATATAGAAAGAAGAGATTAAAGATAAAAAAGACAAAAGGAGAGGTTGCCAGTAATTGGGAGAAAGTCTGAGAGAGAGAAAGACAGCTAGAAAGTGAATGAGACAGAGTAAGAGAAGGAAGAGGAAATATCAGACAGATACAAAGACCAGTCAAGGGATGACACGGAGAGATTAAGGAGGTGAGATTCAGCTGTCAAGATGGCCCCGGGTCTCTCGATGATCTCCCACACATACTCTGTCCACTTAGGGACAGACCCTGCTGTAGGGCCTTGCTTTAGGAGAGCTGTTCAGGGAGGGAGGGAGGTTTCAGGATCAAAACTCAGATTGAGATTCAAATTCTCACACAGAGACAGACAGAAACACATGGTAATTCTCCCACCCTGTCTCCTGCTTGGTCCACAGAGTGAAAGGTACAATGACTGCCCGAATTTGGCTGGAATACTCCAAGGTCTGTAACACAAAAACCCACCTCTCTGCCCAAGCCCCAGCTCCTTCAGTCAGCTCCCAGCCCTGTCTACCTGGTGCACACCTCTCCCCAGGGACAGAGCACAGACAGAACCATCTCTGTGGGATAATCTGTTCCAGTTTGAGTGACAGAGAACTCCCAAATTCCACTATTGAAAGAAAATAACGTCAATTTATTTTCTAATTCTAGAAGTGAACGTTAGATAGCAACTATTCAAAAATCTCAGCCCCCATTTTTCTTAATTGTTTTTTGTCTGATTCCAACACTGTAAAAAATATGCTGTTCCAGAAGACATGTATTAAAATTACACTAACTTAACCACAAAACCACACAGTCATTGCCTTCTTCTGTATCTTCACTCTTCCAGCTGCTAATCTCCCTGGGCCTTTTCTTTTCACTGCAAATTGGATTTAGATGAAAAAGTTACCTTTTGACAGAGTGTTTGTTTATGATTTATTTAAGACCACTGTGTTAGATGGGCATTTAGCTCTCCAGCAGTTTTTCTCTCTATGGCAGCTTATCTCTGACCTGTTTTCAAAATGTCCGCATTCTTATACAGAGCTGAAAAATGTGTTGCTGGAAAAGCACAGCAGGTCAGGCAGCATCTGTAGTATTGATATTTTGAGCATAAGCCCTTCATCAGGATGCTATCTGACTTGCTGTTTTTTTTCCAGCACCATACAATTGAGTCTGATCTCCAGTATCTGCAGTCCTCACTTTCTCCAGAGCATAATTTAAACTGATTGGTTACATTCACATTCTGGATTAGTGGTGCTGGAAGAGCACAGCAGTTCAGGCAGCATCCGAGGAGCAGTAAAATCGATGTTTCGGGCAAAAAGCCCTTCATCAGGAATAAAGGCAGAGAGCCTGAAATGTGGAGAAATAAGCTAGAGGAGGGTGGGGGTGGGGAGAAAGTAGCATAGAGTACAATAGGTGAGTGGGGGAGGGGATGAAGGTGATAGGTCGGGGGCGGGGGGAGGATGGACTGGATAGGTGGAAAAGAAGATAGGCAGGTAGGACAAGTCCGGACAAGTCATGGGGACAGTGCTGAGCTGGAAGTTTGGAACTAGGGTGAGGTGGGGGAAGGGGAAATGAGGAAACTGTTGAAGTCCACGTTGATGCCCTGGGGTTGAAGTGTTCTGAGGCGGAAGATGAGGCGTTCTTCCTCCAGGTGTCTGGTGGTGAGGGAGTGACGGTGAAGGAGGCCCAGGACCTTCATGTCCTCGGCAGAGTGGGAGGGGGAGTTGAAATGTTGGGCCATGGGGCGGTGTGGTTGATTGGTGCGGGTGTCCCGGAGATGTTCCCTAAAGCACTCTGCTAGGAGGCGTCCCGTCTCCCCAATGTAGAGGAGACTGCATTGGGAGCAACAGATACAATATATGATATTAGTGGATGTGGAAGGCTCCTTTAGGGCCTTGGATGGAGGTGAGGGAGGAGGTGTCGGCGCAGGTTTTGCAGTTCCTGCGGTGGCAGGGGAAGGTGCCAGGATGGGAGGGTGGGTTGTAGGGGGATGTGGACCTGACCAGGTAGTCACGGAGGGAACGGTCTTTGCGGAAAGCGGAAAGGGGTGGGGAGGGAAATATATCCCTGGTGGTGGGGTCTTTTTGGAGGTGGCGGAAATGTCGGCGGATGATTTGGTTTATGCGAAGGTTGGTAGGATGGAAGGTGAGCACCAGGGGTGTTCTGTCCTTGTTACGGTTGGAGGGGTGGGGTCTGAGGGGGGAGGTGCAGGATGTGGATGAGATGCGTTGGAGGGCATCTTTAAACATGTGGGAAGGGAAATTGTGGTCTCTGAATAAGGAGGCCAGTTGGTGTGTTCTGTGGTGGAACTGGTCCTCCTGGGAGCAGATACGGCGGAGGCGGAGGAATTGGGAATACATTCACATTGTTGTCAAAACAGCAATCAAAACTCAGGTATCACAGTCGCAGCTAAATATACACAGGTTCTTGTAATCTCTCAGTTCAGAACAACATTCTCTCTCTCTCTCTCGTAAAGATACAGTACATGCCTTCAACTTCATAACAGTGCCCATTCTCACGACTAAAGCACCATCACTGAGCACTTTAACACAATATAACTTTAAAATACACTTAAAAAGACCTTTATCATAAACAATTAAATAGAGTTAATGTTGACCCATCAATGGTGATAGTAATTCACATGATAATTTATTCAAAGGCATACATTTTCAATAGGAGAAGGAGCTGTGCAATGAGAAGGACTCAGAGGGTGTCTAGACTTTTAGGCAACTCAGTTACCCAGGATTGCTACCACTTATCAGATTTACTGTTGTTTAAAACTTTCTTATCTGCCACTTTATTTGACTTAATTATATGAGATCTGTAATTTCTTTGACCATCACACTAGCTGATAACATTTACATCAGCTGATGTGTGGAAAGAAACAAACAAAGAAAGGGAATGGCATCAGCCATTAGGCTGGGATAACTGAATGGACTGCACAAAACACTATATAGGACAAACAGGAAGACAGCTAACGATCCGCATCCACGAACATCAACTAGCCATGAAACGACACGACCAGCTATCCCTAGTAGCCACACACGCAGACGACAAGCAACATGAATTTGACTGGGACAACACTACCATTATAGGGCAAGCGAAACAAAGAACAGCCAGGGAATTCCTAGAAGCATGGCACTCATCCACAAACTCCATCAAAAAACACATAGACCTGGACCCAATATATTGGTCACTACAGCGGACAGCTGAAACTGACAACCGGAAGCGGCAGGGACAGGCCACTATAAATGCCGGAGTAAACACCACAGAAGCGCTTCACAGGAGGCCCCCAAGCACTGAGGATGTCACCGAGACAGGGGACGAAACGTTTGCAACAAAAACTTCCAGCTCGGCGAACAGAACCACAGCAACGAGCACCCGAGCTACAAATCTTCTCAACCTTTGAATGGAAACAGTATTGATGAATATACATTTGTAATCAAAAGGTAGTTTTCTTTGACAGAATATTATTTAATCTTTACCATGGGAAACCTCTTTTTTTAAAAGCTTTTGTCTGGATGTGTGGATCTGAGAGTTCCTGAGGAAGATTGGAGAGGGGCCTGTTGTTGTTTATCCCATTCTGACCAGCAGTGAATGATGGTATTCTCCTCCTGGTCGTGTTTATATATATCTGGTTCACTCGGTGTGAAGTGATTGCACGCAATGATTATTTTTTGTGCATGTCAAATTCCTTTCAATTTTGCTTATGTAGTTCAGCTTTCTACTAACTGTTGCTCATCACCAACACCTCTTCACGCTCCCCCAGCCACTTTTGCTTGTTCCTCAGATGGGGTTATTCTTTGCCATTAGAAAAGGAGAGTTATCACATTGCTCTGCCTCCCTCTCCTTTCAGTCTATTCTTCAAATGGATTCCTCGTTCCATTATTTAATGCATCTAATGTTGGCCTCCAGTTACTTGGATTCTCTCATCAACTGAATTAGTTTCCCTTTACTGGATATTTCAATGTGTACTTGAACTGGCCATTAAGGTATTTTCTGTGTCACCAAACAAATGAATGTATTTGTACAGCAACTTAGGTTCTGCAACATATTTGTGGCTTGATCGAAAGCAGCAGAATCCAAGGAATAACTGACTTCAAAGAAATATAAAATATACACCAACCAGTGAAGTAAGAAGTTGGCAGAGATAGCAAAGAGTAAAATCACAGAATTTGTTCTGCTATCTTTCGGAATCATTTTCTGTTTTACACTGATTCTTCAGGACCTTGCACAACTTAATGGTTTCGAAGATGGGTTTGACAGTCAGAATGTTGCGAGAGAGAACAAAAATAAATGGGAAAATTGGAGTTAAATATTTTTCAAAACATACAAAACCAGTCCATTTCAATAAGTTGTCTTGGTAGAACAGTACCATGGAACATTGTAAATAGGAATGTTTTTTTTTTAAAATGTAACTTGTTGCTTGAACTCTCTTTGCAGTTTTCTCTGTGCAATACTTAGTTTTCATCTGATGAAAACAAATGGTTACAATTTAATCAAAAGGAAAAACAGCAGTGACCAGACAGAACTATCAAAGATCAAGTCATTCAAGGTATGAACATTCCCTGTGTCTGATTGTGAGTGATGAATTTTAGCACAATGATAATTGTTGTTTCACACATATAGAATCTGAACCATAACAGCAAACTCTGTCCGAGTGAATAATTTCTACTTCTAAAAGACATGGGGTAGGACATAAGCAGTGTCTGCACCCAGAAACAAGCTGGTGTACTCAATACTTTAGGGGGTAGGCAGCAGTTGATTTTATCTACTTAATATGGTACTCTGACTGGTTTAAGTGCCACCATAAGACCATAACATTGATACATTTATGTGTAAAGCAAAGAATGGAAAATACCACCACACACATTGATTGCAAAAATCTTGCACCCTCTTTTGGACTTTACACAGCTCAAAGAGCCTCCAGAGTTGGACATCGCATGTATGAACGATAGCTCAGGGCACTGAATCATTCCACACTTTCCAGGTCTCCGCAATGTAAATGAACAAATGATCTGGCAATGAGTCCCTCCCTCTGAACATTCTAACAATCTGAAATTAGCAGTGAATACAGCCACCAGGTCCCAGGTTGGATAATCACTGGAATCAGACTGTCCACACATGTCCAAAACTGCATACTACAGACCACACCCAAATAACATTTGAAGCCATGCAGCAGTGGTTACTGCAACTTTCTAGTTTAGTAATCAGGTCGGTCCTTTATCTGGGATTAAGTAAAGCTTCCTGACTGATGTCAAGGCTTATGGCCTCAAGCTCCCAAGACACACAGACTACAACCAGTGAGAATAAGTAACGACTCCATGATAATTCTCAACATTGGTGCCCCGCAACAACACATACTCATCTTCTCACTGTGCTTTCTATTCACATGCCATTGTTGTCAAATTTCATTCTAATTCTAAATTTGCTGATGACATAACCATCGCATGATGGATCTCAAAAAATAACAAGATGGAATACAGGAAAGCAATAGAGTGCTTGGTGGCATGGTGTAAAAGTAACAGTCTCTCCCTCAACATCAGCAAAATGAAAGCATTGGCATTGACTTCAGTACACAAGGTGGAGGGCATGCCATTATTGTGACAAGGCTGTGGGTTTAAGAGGGGAGGTTGTCCTTTGTTTTTGGAAAGAGAAGACTGAAGTACCACCCTAGTGGGTGACCGACTCAACACAGACATTTACTACAAACTGACTGACTCTCACAGCTGCCTAGATTACACCTCCTCCCACCCTGCCCCCTGTAAAAATGCCATATTCCCAATTCCTTTGCCTCCGTCGCATCTGCACCCAGGAGGGCCAATTCCACTACCGAACAGCCCAAATGGCCTCCTTCTTCAAAGACCACAATTACTCCTCCGACATAGTCAACGATGCTCTCCACCGCATCTCCTCCACTTCCTGCACTTCCGCCTTTGAACCCCATCCCTCCAATCATCACCAGGACAGAACGCCACTGGTCCTCACCTTTCACCCCACCAACCTCCGGTTACATCGTATCATCCTCCGTCATTTCCGCCACCTCCAAACAGACCCCACCACCAGGGATATATTTCCCTCCCCTCCCCTATCAGCATTCCGGAGAGACCACTCATTCCGTGCCTCCCTCGTCAGCTCCACAATCCCCACCAACCCAACCTCCACTCACGGCACCTTCCCCTGGAACCGCAAGAAGTGCAAAACTTGCGCCCACACCTCCCCCCTCACCTCCCTCCAAGGCCCCAATGGAACCTTCCATATCCATTGCGAATTCACCTGCACATCATTTACTGCATCCATTGCACCCAATATGATCTCCTCTACATTGGGGACAAAAGGGCGCCTAATTGCGGAACATTTCAGGGAACACCTTTGGGACACCCGCACCAACCAACCCAACCGTCCCGTGGCTGAACACTTTAACTCCCCCTCCCACTGCGCCAAGGACATGCAGGTTCTTGGCCTCCTCCATCGCCAGACCCTGACCTCACGACGCCTGGAGGAAGAGTGCCTCATCTTCCGCGTAGAAACCCTCCAACCACACGGGAATAATGTCGATTCCTCCAGCTTCGTCATTTCCCCTCCCCCAACTTATCTCAGTCCCAACCCCCGGATTCAGCACCGTCCTCTTGACCTGCAATCTTCTTCCTGACTTCTCCGCCCCCACCCCCTCTCTGGCCTATCACCCTCACCCTCACCTCCTTCCACCTATCATATTCCCAGCGCCACTCTCCCAAATTCCCTCCCCCCTACCTTTTATCTCAGCTCGCCTGGCACACCAACCTCATTCCTGAAGGAGGGCTTATGCCCGAAATGTCGATTCTCCTGCTCCTCGGATGCTGCCTGGCCTGCTGTGTTTTTTCAGCACCACAATTTTCAACTCTGGTCTTCAGCATCTGCAGTCCTCACTTTCTCCTTGTCTAGTGGGATGCCAATAAACAGCTTGGGAGGCCTTAGGTATTTTTCAAGAAAGTTGGAACAATGGAAGCAGCCTGGATGGATGTGGCCAGCCCTTGCAGTCTCGGATTTCTAGTTCCTGCTCAGTTTTTAGGTTTAGCTTTAAGCGGATGGTTCTGGAGTTTTGAAGAAGTAGAAGCAATCTTTCCTCTCTCTCAGTTAGAGCTAGAGGGTGGGATTTCTCTCTGCTGTTGGCTTATCTGTTAGACAAATCTCATTTCAGAAATTGCCTTTTTGTCAAGGAGTGTGCTGATGGGATAAGACTATATTAGAGCAGTTAGTGAGCAATAGTTACTTTATCTATTATTCTGTTACATCTTCCAATAAAGTTAAGTTATTCTAAATTTTACTTTTGTTTATCTGTAGTGTTGAGTAAATGATGTTTTAGAACATAGAACAGTACAGTCCCTTCGGTCCTCGATGTTGTGCCAAACTTTTATCCTACTCGAAGATCAAACTAACCTACGCACCCTACATTTTAGTATCATCCATGTACCCATCCAACAGTTGCTTAAATGTCCCTCATGTCTCTGACTCTACTACCACTGCTGGCAGTGCATTCCATGCACCCACCACTCTCTGTGTGAAGACCCTGCCTCTGACATCTCCCCTAAACCTTCCTGCAATCACCTGACAATTAGGCCTCCTCATCATAGCTATTTCCTCCGTGGGAAAATGGCTCTGGCTACCCACTCTATCTATGCCCCTCATTATCTTGTGCATCTCTATCATATCACCTTCAATCCTTCTTAAACCAATGAGAAAAGCCCTCGCTCGCTCAAACTTTCTTCACAAGACATGCCCTCCATTCCAGGCAGCATCTTGCTAAAATATCCTCTACACCCTCTCAAAAGTGTCTACATCTTTCTTATAATGAACACAACCAGAACTGAACACACTATTCCAAGTGTGGTCTAACCAGGGCTGCGGCATAACATTGCGGTTTTCAACTCAATCCTCCTATTCATGAAAGCCAACACACAATATGCCGTATAAAGAACCCCATCAACTTGGGTTGCAACTTTGAGTCATCCACGGACATGGACCCCAAGATCCCTTTGATCCAGACTGCCAAGAATCCAGCCATTAAACTTGTAATCTACATCAAACACAATCTTCCAAAATGAATCCCTTCACACTGTTCCAAGTTGAATTCCATTTGCCACTCCTCAGCCCAGCTCTGCTTTTTGTCAATGAGCCTGTTGCAACCTATAACAGCCCTCCACATGATCCACAACTCTACCAACCCACTGAATCACATTTCCACTTCCTCAACAAAGTCAGTTCTAAAAACCACAAAGAACAGAGGTCCCAAAACAGATCAATGCGGAACACCACTGTCACTGAACTCCAGGCTGAACACATGCCATCTACTGCCACTCTCTGTCTTCTACGGGCCAGCCAATTCTGTATCCAGATATCCAAATTTCCGGATATCTCATGTGTATATCATGGGGAATGTTTTGAAATGCTTTCCTAAAATCAATATACACCACATCCACTGCTCTAGCTTCATCAATGTGTTTTGTCACGTCCTCAAAGAATTCACTAAGTCTTGTGAGTATTACTCCAAGGGTAACCCTTCTGCTAAATGAACCAAACATAGAAAAGCTCACCTCGCCTTTTGAAGTAAGAGTGACAGAGAACTGCCTAAATTCCACTAATTAAAGAAAAAATGACAATGTTATTCTCTAACTCCTAAAGAGGACATTAAACAACACCTACCTACAACTGTATGCCTCCATTTTCTGAATGATTTAGCTCCCTCCCACTCTATAACAATATACTGATCCAATTAAACCGTCATTAAATTTACAGCAAATCCACTTTTAAAACCAGCTAGCTGTGTCAACCCTCCTCTGTACATTTTCCCTGGGTCATCTTCGGTCTTCTGCTGCAAAGATGTTTCATGTAAAAGAGATAACTTTCGGAGAGAATGTTTTTGTATAGACATCGATCGATGGAAAAAGGTGCCCTTTCTCTGGATAACTGTTCAAAATGCCTGTTTTTTTATACCCCAAGACATCGGATTGTCTCATTGGTTTAATGCTGTCAAAACAGTATAATTCAAATTTGATTGGGTTTTAATATCTCGGGTATAATCTAAAGTGATTGGCTACATTGAATTCTTGAAAAAACATAGCAACCAAGCTGAGATAGTTTTTTTTTACACATCCAAATGTTACATCCTTTTAACTTTCCAATACGCTTTATGCCTGTTCAGAGGTTGTCAGTGTTCACTCTGTCTTAAAGGTACAGTACACTCCTTCAACATCATAACACCTCCTCACTTAAGAAAACAAACGAACCATCATAATGAAAAGATGGCTTCATCCTTAACTCTATTACCATGAAGTACTCGGGACATTAATCTAAGTTAATATTAACTCCTCGACACACACATACACACACACACAAGCACACAGACACACACACAGACAGATGTACGTAATAAACATCTAATCAATTTTAACTGTACTTTATCTGTTGGATCCATGATAATGCATCTCCTATCACATTCTTACGGCCCTCAACATGTACAATTTGTAAATTAAAAGTCTGTAACATAAGACTCCAATTAAATAGTCTCATGTCCTTGTCTTTAAAGCATTACAAGAATGTAAGAGGATTGTGATCCGTGTACACAATCGTCTCTGACACATTAAATATTAAACTGTCATAAGCCCAGAACCAAACTCAATAATTCTTTTTTGACCATACAGTATTTTCTTTAGTGGGTGTTGAGTTTCTTTGAAATGTAACCAACAGGCAGTTCAATTCCATCATCATCTTCCTGTAGCAGTACAGCTCCAATTCCTATATCACAAACATCAATTGCAACTTTGAAAGGTTTCAAAATATTTGGTGTGGCTAAAACTGGCGTGGTTGTTAAAGCTCTTTTTAAATTGTTACATGTCTCCTGGCATTGTTCTCTCCAGCAAAATTTTGTGTTCATCTTCAGCAAATCTGATAGGTGCGCCACAGCCACTGAAGTTTGGGACAAATATCCAGTAGAATCCACTCAGTCCCAAAAATGAAGTATCGCTTCCTTTGAGGTTGGCCATGGAAATTCCTCGATCGCTTTCACCTTTTTGTACATTGGGGTCAACCTTCCATGACCGATGTTATAGCCCAAGTACGTCACCTCTGCCTTTGCAAATTCTGTTTTAAGTTTGTCACCAGTTTCACTTATCTTAATTGCTCAAAGAGCTCTGCCAAATGTATGGTGTGTTCCATCTAGGACTCACGAAAGATCGCTACATCATCCAAACCGACTGCACAGTTTGTTAACCCAGTCATAACTCTCTTCATGGGTCTTTGGAACGTGGTAATGCGTTCTTCATTCCAAAGGGCATCACGTTGAATTGATATAGCCCATTGCTTTTTCTGGTAAATGTACCAGCCAACAACCATGTAGTAAGTCCAACTTTATGATATGACTGGTTTGTCCAATTTTCTCTAAATCATCCTCCAATCTTGGTATTGGGTATGAATTTGTAATGACTTTGACCTTCTGATAATCCATCCCAAATCATTGGGTCCCATCAGGTTTGGTGACTAACATGTTCGGCGTTCTCCACACGCTCTGACTTGGTTCAAGGATATCCTCATTGAGCATCGCCTCCACTTCCTTCTGGACCTGTCTGGCTTTGAAATGACTAAACCTATAGCATTGTTGCTTCAATGGAACAGCATTCCCTGCATCTACCTCATTCGCAATAGCATTAGTCCTCCCAATCTTATTCCTGCATATGTCCCCTTTCTGCTGTAACAAATATTTCAACCGTGTTCTTTGCCCCGAGACAGATAGTTTACTAACCTATCCCACTCCTCAAGCTCTTCATCATTGTTTAAATGTATTTTGAGGCACATCAAATTCCACAATATCTGGATTTGATTCCTCACTCAGCAAGGCAGTTACAAACACCTGTTTCTCCAATTTCTTCTCCCTATTATAGTAAGAGTTACAACATATTCACATGACATACACGTTGCAGAGTTCTTTCTGTCTGGCACCTTTATCAGACAGTTCACCAGACTCAATGTTTTCTCAGTTTGATCAGGACCACTAAACCTGGCTTTGAAGGGATCTCCCATCACTGGTGACAATACCAATATGTAATCCCACAACATAACGTCCGAATCTCAGAGTTTCTATCTGCTAACTGCTTCTTTCTATGCTGAACCCTCTTTCGGTGATGTTTAGCTAACTCACCTACCTGATTTAAACTCTCCCTCACCTCCAGTACATAATCCAAGTGTGAGATCTCCAACTTTGGTCCTGTCAAATTCTCTTTAATTAATTTCAAATTGCCTCTCACTTCATGTCCGAATATTAACTGAAAGCGAGTAAACTGAGTAGATTCATTTGGAGTATCTCTAATGACAAACAATACGAAGGTGATATTCTATCCCAATCTGTGGGGCAATCCAGACAGTATGCTCTCAACATGGTCTCCAGGGTCTCATACCACCTTTCTAAAGATCCTCAGGATTCAGGATGATACACAGTTGATTTAAAGTGTTGCAAACATAAGCTATCCATGACTTCCTTAAATAACTTCACAGCAAAATTAGACTCTTGGTCTCACTAAATCTCGTTGGGTAGCCCATACCATGTGAGCCCAACCCTTTTTGCCTCAAAACTCCATAATGGAATTGCCTCCAGAAATCTGATAGAGCCATCCATTATGGTTAGCAGGGACTAGTTCCAACTGTTAGCTGTGAGGAGGGGACCTACACAATCCATCATAACCCACGTGAAAGGTTCTTGGAATGTGTGAATTGACAACAAAGGTTTACTGCCTGTGGCTTCCCTACCATTTCGCATGTACAATACGTACTGCAAAAGTTAACCACATCCTTGTGCATTCCAGGCGAATAGAAATGTTTTGCTACCTTAGCCTGAGTCTCCGTTCACCTCAGTGACCTCCTACAGGTAGTTCATGTGCTACCCGTAACACTTCCTGTCTATATACGTCTGCCAACACAAGCTGATGCACTTCTGCACATTTCTCCTCTGCACTATCCTCCTGTGGTCTCCATTTTCATCTTCGGATTCTACCTTTGAGATAACAATCCTCAGCAATATTCACTGCATCCTTTTCTGAGTATGCATCAACATATTTTTTTTAAAAAGTCCATGAGCTTTTCAGGACTAAACATGTCTGACAGACACTCTGCCTGTTAAGGTTATTCTTACACTATTACAACAAACAGGGGCATCTGCTAACTGAATCTCAACTCCTTCATCTTTCTCTTTAGGTTTTGCTTCGTCTTGTGACTTATCATTGAGTGATCTGATTACTACACAGTCTGGGAAATACCAGGGTATTTTTCTATGAACTCCTCAGTTCCCTTGTCTTCCTTGGGCTTCTCCAGAACACGGGGTGTCACTCCCATCTTCAGCCTTGATAAATTGTTCCCAAGAACAAACTGGATTCCTGGAACTGACGGTCTGTCAATCACTCCCACTGTTACTTCCCCAGTCTTGAGTTGGCACCCCGACCTGATTTTCCATAGAGGAAAGTTAAATCTCTGTCCATCTATGCCAAATATTACCACTCTCCCAGATAACAGTTCAGGAAGAGTGCAAATGCATTCACCTGTTACTATTAGAGACTGATTATATCCTGTATCTCTCAAAATTATAACTTCTTTCCCTTCTCCTCCTATTCTTTCTGAGTAAACTTTATCCACAGAAGGGAAGTCTTCCCCGAGATCAGGCAATAACTGAATACCTAGCCCCTTCCTAGTCTGTACACACCCCTGCAGCACCTTAACTTTGTCAGGGTTTCATTTCCTATTTCCACTAATGTCACTGGCTTCACTTCTTTTCCCACATCTTTTCCCACAGAGCCTTCCTTTAATGAACAACACTTTGACTTTACTTCACCACAGCGGAAACACCCAAAGCCTTTCATCTCCTTTCCATCCTCTTGGGTTTCTCTTTTAACCTGTGGTAAACAATTACTATGTTCTCTCATTTTTGTTTCGTCATGTGGAACTCCTATTCTCCAATTTTTTATCCCTCACAGGGTGAAATTCTTGTCAGAAGCTAAACTTTGTCTTAGGCACCAACATGTATTTATCTGCCATCTCTGCTCACTTCTTGCACTTTCTATTCATCCATGTGGATTCTCATCACACTCTGGAAGTGAGTTTTTAAACTCCTCCAACAGAATAATCTCTCTTAGAGCCTCATAGGTCTTGTCAATTTTTAAGTCCCATATTTGTTTATCTAAATGACTGTGTTTAATTCATTCAATCACAATATTAGTCTGACTTGGTTCCTTCTTTATGTTTCTGACCTGCTGACTCTGTGCTTCTGGTACCAATTCACAGGCACTTAACGTAGTTTGTTAGACCTCTTCATAATCTCTTGACCCCTCATCTGACAGTGCTGCAAATACCTCATTAGCTCTGCCTCCCAGTTTAGCCAGAACTAGCATTACCAACAATTTTGCATTGTCTGCAAAATGTCTGTAATGTCTGCACTGTATGCAAAACAAAACAGTTCATTGAATCTTGGTACATAGGACAATAATAAATCAAATGAAAATTAGCCCTCACCTTGTGAACAGAAATCCCTCTCCCAGATTCAGAGGGCACATTGGGGCCAGAAATTCCGACAGTTTCACCGGCAATCTCCACAGAGATCACCAGAATTGTACCACAGTTTGGAATCAGAGACTCCCTCCATGATACGATCAAAGAAACCCTACAGTGCAGAAAATCGCCATTTAGCTCACTGAGTCTGCAGCAACCATTCAAGAGCATCTCACCCCCAGGGAATTGGTTTCCTTTATGCCCAACCCACCGGAACAGCACAAACCTGGACACTATGGGGCAATACAGCATACCTGGTCTGCCTGAACTTGCATATCTTTGGATTGTGGGAGGAAACCGGAGCTCCCGACGTAATCACACACAGACATGGGGGCAATATACAAACTCCACACAGGCACCCGAGGCTGGAATCAAACCTGGGTCCCTCATGCTGTAAGGCAGCAAAGTTAGCCACTGTGTCACCGCTACATCACTTTATATTCAGGCCAATGCTGAAGGCCTGGCAAAACAATGGTCCAATGGTCTTGTCATTTGACTATTAATTCAGAGACTTAGGTAATGTTCTGGAGAGCTGGGTTCCACTTTTGCCATGGCAGATGGTTAAAAATCCATTTTTATTTTTAAAAATGGACGCAACAGTCTAATGATGATGATGAAACACTTGTCAGAATAATAAAGCATCTCATTCTCTATGGGAAAGTAATCTGTCGTCCTTATTTGGTCTGGCCACATATGAGTGTAGCCAGTCAACAATCTGGTTGGCTCTTGCCTGCCCTTTCGGCCATTATAGATGGGGAGTAAGTATTGGCCTCACCAACGGCACCCAGAATCTATCAATGAGTAAACAAAAATGGAGCTCCACAAGCAGAGTCAACTCCCGGTACAGACAACTGTTCCCCTTTCAGATCATTCCCTGGGATCGTATGTCCCTACACTGACTTCCCTGTCACGAATATGACACTATCCACTGCAGTACTGATCCATTGTTAAAGAAAGGGGATCATCCACTCGACTAAGTGTAGCTGTCTGGAGTAGGGAATACCAACACATCAAACAGTATCTAGCCCAGCCAACAGAGGCAAAATGATCTGTCTCCTTGCTTTGTGAAGAGCAAACGTTGAAAAATTTAATGGATTTGGCAAAATAAACAATGAGGAGAAAGTGAGGACTGCAGATTCTGGAGATCAGTGTCAAAAGGTGTGGCGCTGGAAAAGCACAGGTCAGGCAGCATCCGAGGACAGGAGAGTCAACGTTTCAGGCATAAGCCCTTCATCAGGAAATTGGGGAGGGTGCTCAAGGTGTCTATGTGATAAATGGGAGGGGGCTGGAGGCATGGTGACTTTAAGTGTGATAGGTGGATGAAGGTGTGGGGTGGTGGTGATAGGTTGGAGTGGAGGATGGAGCAGATAAGTGGGAAGGAAGATGGACTGGTAGGACTGTTCAAGAGGGCGGTACTGAGTTGGAGGGTTGGATTTGGGGTAAGGTGGTGGGACAGATGAGGAAAGTGGTGAATTGATGTCATGTGTTTGGAAGGTCCCAAGGCAGAAGATGAGGCATTCCTCCTCCAGGAATCAGGTGGCTTGGATTTGGCAGTGGAGGAAGCCGAGGTCTTGTATGCCCTTGGCAGAGTGGGATAGGTGTGTATGTCTTGGAGAAGTTCCCTGAACCACTCTGCAAGTTGGCGTCCTATCTCCCCAGTAAAGAGGAGACCACATCAAGACACAGTAGATGAGGTCGCTGAATACACAGGAAAGTCTCTGTCAGATGTGAAAGGATCCTTTAGGGGTGGTGAGGAGGTGGTGTGGGTGCAGGTTTTAAAACACTTGCAGCAGCAAGGTAAGGAGCCAGTAGTGGAGGGTGGGCTGGTGTGGGGCGTGGACTTAACAATGAAGTCACGGAGGGAATTGTCTCTGCAGAATGCTGATTGGGGAAACATATCTTTGGTGGTGGATGGTGGAAATGATGGAGGATGGTGCATTGTATCTGGAGATTGGAGGGAGGGGAAGATGAGGATCGGGCTTCTCTCCTTGCTGTGGTTGAAAGGGTGGGTTTCAAGAGCAGAGGTGCAAGAAATAGAGGAGATGCACTGGAGGGCAATGTTGACCACGTGGGTGGGGAAATTGTGGTCCTTCAATTCAGAGGCCATCGCCATCGCGGATGTTCTGGAATGGAATTTCTCCTCCTGTGAGTGGATGCGGTGGAGCCGGAGGAAATGGGAGTAAGGGATAGTGTTTTTTTGGGGGAGACGGTAGGGTGGTGCAAGGTGTTGGGAGGAGCTGTTGTCCAGATAAACATGGAAGTCAGTGGGTTTGAATTGATTTCTGCATTGAGTCAGTCACTGGAAATGGAGATGGAGAAGTCCAGGAAGGGGAGGGAGGTTCTAAGATGGTCCAGGTGAACTAGAGGTCAGGATGGAAGGTTATTGCAAAATTGATTAGCTGTTCAATTTCTTCATGGGAACATGAGGTGACACTCATCAATGTAGCAGAGGAAAAGGTGAGTTGTGCCGATATAACTGCTGAAAGGTCCATTGTGACAAGGAAAGTTCCCAGTTTGACCAGTCCGTTGGTGCTGAGTTTACAGACTATTCAAACCGGGAACATTTCAGCACTTTATACTAGCATCCCCCACGATGACAGCATGGCTGAAACAGCCTTAGTTCTCAATACCAACAATTGCCAATCTCTGAGCACCATCCTCCAACTTATCTGCTTCATCCTCGACCATAAGGTGGGAAGGGCGCTCAATGTTTACCACTGTTGCTTCATAGCTGCAGGGTCCTGGGTTCAATTCTAACCGCAGATGACTGTGTGGAGTTTGCATATTCCCCCAGTGTCTGTGTGGGTTTCCTCTGGGTGCTCTGGTTTCCTCCCACAACCCAAAGATGTGGAGGTTCGGTGAATTGTCCATGCTAAATTGTCCATGCTAAATTGTCCCACGGTGTTCAGGGATGCATAGGTTAGATGCATTAGTCATGGATAAATATAGGGAAATGGATCTGGGTGGGATACTCTTTGGAGGGTCAGTATGGATTTGTTAGGTGTAAGTGCTTGTTTCCACACAGTAGGGATTCTAATTCTAATAACATTTTATCCTTTGACAGCCAGTTCTCCAACCAGGCACACCGAACAGCTATGGGGTCTAAATGTGCACTCCAATATGCCACCATTTTCATGCAAGAGTTCAAACAAGACTTCTTTGCTGCACAAGACCTCCAGTCAACACTCTACACCAGATATATTGATGACATTTTCTTTCTCTGGACCCATGGCAAGGAGTCACTGAAACAACTACACAGTGATATCAACGAGTTTCATCCCACCCTCAGACTTACCATGGACTACTCTTTAGTACCTGTCTCATTCTTGGACACATGCATCTCCATCAAGGATGGACACTTCAGTACCTCACTCTACTGCCAACCCACGGATGGCCTCACAATGTTACACTTCTCTAGTTTTCACCCTAAACATATTAAAACAGCCAATTCCTATGGACATACCCCACACACACATAGGATCAGTTCAGATGAGGAGGAACGTGACAGACGCCTGAAGTTGTTCAAGGATCCTTTCATAAGAACAGGGTATGATGCTCAACTTATTGATCGCCAGTTCCAACGTGCCACAGCGAGAAACTGCAATGACCTCCTCAGGAGAAAGACATGGGATGCAAGCAACAGGGTATTCTTTATAGTCCAGTACTTCCCGGGAGCCAAAAATCTACACCATGTTTTTCTCTACCTGCAGCACATTATCAATGAGAATGAACACCTCACCAAGACCAATCCTATGCCTCCATTTCTCACTTTTGAACAACCGCCAAACCTTAAACAGACAAATGTTCTCAGCAAACAGCCTTCAGGCAACATCGACCACAACTCTGTCATGTCAACCATTGCAAGATATGTCAGAGTGTCAACACAGGTAGCACTATTACCTGTGGAGACACAACCCACCATGTACGTAATAAGTACACATGTGACTTGACTGATATTGTCTATCTCAAGCGCTGCAGGCAAGGATGGCGTGAGGCATAGTACATTACTGAGACCAAGCAGACACTACAACAATAGATTAATGGACACTGCACAACAATCAACAGACAGGGGTGTTCCCTTCCAGTCGGGGAACACTTCAGCGGTCAGGGACATTCGGCTTCAGATCTTCAGGTGACTATCCTCCAAGGCAGACTTCAGGATAGGAAACAATGAAAAGCGGCTGAGCAGAGGGTGATAGCCGAGTATACCGGGACCTTGGGTTCAAGTCACATTACAGGCAACTACACCACACACACACACACACACACACACACACACACACACACACACACACACACACACACACACACACACACACACACACACACACACACACACACACACACATTACCAAGCATTCACACATGCAAACACATACTCTCTCATGTGCACTCACAATCAGATGCACACTCTCACATGCACACACTAACCCTCTCTCTCTCTCTCTCATACACGTACAAACACATCTAAGTCTATGGGTTGAATTGTATTTGCAGAATTATATTTGCAGATACATTCCATTTTGTTCAAAAAATGCACACAAGTAGCTGGGAGTCAATGCAGAGTCAATAGATGTCATACTCTGTAAATTCCACTTTGAAAATAGAACCAAAATGACTCAAAATTGGGGCACACACAGACTCTGAACTCACATCTTTAATGCATTGTCTGAGCTGAGATGTCACCATTTGTTATAAAACCTTAAGTTATCTCAAGAAGGTGACTTAAAAGCTGTTCTGAGATTTACATATTAATGAACCGAAACCTGCAACCCATTCTAAAAGATGAAAGACTTAACAGTGCAGGTTTGTTCAATAAATCATTTCAGTTTAGTGGGCGGCCCAGTGGCACAGTGGTTAGCACTGCTGCCTCACAGCGCCAGAGACCCGGGTTCAATTCCCGCCTCAGGCGACTGACTGTGTGGAGTTTGCACATTCTCCCCGTGTCTGCGTGGGTTTCCTCCGGGTGCTCCGGTTTCCTCCCACAGTCCAAAGATGTGCAGGGTCAGGTGAATTGGCCATACTAAATTGCCCGTAGTGTTAAGTAAGGTGTAAATGTAGGGGTATGGGTGGGTTTTGCTTCGGCGGGTCGGTGTGGACTTGTTGGGCCGAAGGGCCTGTTTCCACACTGTAATCTAATCTAATCTAAATCTAAAAGAGTTGTATGACACTGTAATATTTTGCGATAAGTTCTGTGTCTTAGGATCTGATACTCCACAACCATCTGATGAAGGACCAACGTTCCAAAAGCTCGTGCTTCCAAATTAGGCTGTTAGACTATAAACTGGTGCTGTGCGATTTTTAACGTTTAAATGTTCTAATTGTATGAGTCTCCTCCAGTTCCACTGGCAGCTCATTCCACACAATCACCCTCTGTGTGAAAAAGTGTTATTCACGTCTCTTTTAAATCTTTCCCCCCTCACATTAAACCTGTGCCATCTAGTTTTGGACACTGCTACCCTGGGGAAAAGACCTTGGCTATTCACGTGTAATTTTATAAACTTTTATAAGCTCACCCCTCAGCCTCCGATATTTCAGCAAAACAGCCCCAGCTGATTCAGCTTCTCCCTATAGCTTAAACCCTCCAACCCTGGCAACAACCTTGTGGAAAGGCTAGAAATCTTTGACTGAGCCATTTCAATTTCTAACATATAGCAGGGAGGCCATGATTGAATACATCATTCCGGAAGTGTTTTAACCAATGTACAGTACAGCTACAACATGGCCTCCCAACTCCGATACTCAAGCTCTGACAAAGGCAAATGTACCACTAACCTTTCTCACTATCCTGTTCACCTGCAATTCCACTTGATGTGGATGTTGCTAAGCAACTTAACTGTTCCAATTCATATGTAGGTGGACTTTGCTGGGTTTGCACTCTCCTAGATAGAGGTCTACAAGTTCTCTTACTCAATTTAGGCTCCTTTGTTTCCTCAAGTCCACATTCCAGCAACAACTACAATGGCTTACCAGACAAGATCCTGAAGGAAATTTTAACCGTTTGGCTGAGGCTTGACTTTGCTTTGGCGTTTTGCTGTGGGCTGACCATGAGTCCCTCTGTTCAGAACACACCCCAATTGTAACTGTGCAATTGCCTTCATACAAGTGGTTTTCTGTAAGTTCAGTCGAATTGGCGAGGGTACCCAGTTCCATCAGAACTTATTTGCTCCACCTGTCCCATTTCCCAATCATTAATGCCAGGTATAGTGCCTGTTTGAAGTTCCAGTTGGCCTTCAGCTGGAAGGTGTTTTGCACGTTTACATCATTAATCTCACATTCCAACTAGTCTCTCAGCATCTCACCGGGGATTAAACTGAAATCAACTACCAGTCATCTTACCTAGGCAAAAATTCCTCTGTAGTTTAAATTTAGTTGTGTTCTTTCTTAATTGTGTTTGATGGTGATGGAATGTGACATACTGTCCAGAATGTATGGGAACATTCAAGTTTAAAGTAGCAAAACTATCAATATGAATTTCAGCTTTCAATGACTGTAGGGAGGATGGAGAGGGACCAACGGTTCAGAATTGGAAGACACTGATCATTTTGATTAGTGAAAACAGAAAAGATCAACCACAGAGACTTGTAATCAAGAGAGGTTGAAGACAGAATAGGGAAAGTGGTTGATGACAATTTTTGTTTTCAGACATTATTTTATGATACCTAAAATGAGAGTCCATAGTCACCAGTTTAAATTCAAGATCTTTCTTCAAGTACAGAAGATGACAGGAAGAGATTTTAAAATGATGCTTAAAAAAATCACTGCACATGGATGTTGCCACTTAGGCCAACATTTATTGTCAATTCAATATAGACCAGTTAGGAGTCACCTTTTGGTCTGGAGTCTCACATAGATCAGAACAAGTTTTTGTTTTCTTTCCTCAAAGGCCATTAGTGAACCAAATGATATTTTACAAAAATCGATAGTTATTACACGCTACCCATTAATGTCATTTTTTATTTTGTATTTTTGGACAAACAGATGTGGAGAGATCTATTCCTCTTGAGAGACATTCAAAAGATGATATGTCTAAAACAAATTGATCAGCAAATATCAGCCAATAAACTCAACAGAATATAAGGAAATCATTTATCAGATTCATCAGAATGTGGAAGTTTCAAAACTAAAACATGAGTGCAGCAACATAAAACATATGCACATTACAGAAAGGGAAAGTGAGGACTGCAGATGCTGGAGATCAGAGTTGAGAGTGTGGTGCTGGAAAAACACAGCAGGTCAGGCAGCATCTGAGAAGCAGGAGAATAAGCAAAAGCCCTTGATCAGGATGATTGAAAATGTTGATTCTCCTGCTCCTTGGATGCTGCCTGAACTGCATGACACAAGGAGTGCCATTTACGTTTCTAGAGTATAGTGTACATGATTTTGAACGAGTGAGATGTAAGTTTTGATCTGTCTGCATGAAGGGTAACAAGAAATATGTTCGTCATTCTGCAGCTATCAATTCAAGCCATTGTGTGTCAGAAATTACGTCACTGGGGCGATACTGGTGTGATATTGAAAGATAGTTTGTATGGTGAGCATTTTACAATCTACGAAGACAATCCTTGACATGCCTTTGGTTTTGAAGAATAATGATTTTCCTCCGAAATGAAAACATAGGTTGTGAGTATTTGAAACAGTTCACAGGTAGACAGGAAGACGGGAGGTACAATAACATATTCTCCTCCAGAAAGGAATTAATTTAGAAAATAAGTCAGTTTGAAACAGGGTTATCCTACTGCACGTATTTTAATATGAAAATTCCAGGCCAGAAGTCTTAGATTATAAATCAGATTGGGCTATAAATCCGATACATTGATCATAAATCTAATGCTAAGAATATTCAAGCTCAGTTGTGTGAATAATCAAGGAAAAGGCTAACAAATTGTCAAGATTACAAAGTGAAAGAGACAGTTAAGTCACAGCTTTGCAGCTACACTTGAATACCAGAATGTGTTGACTTTGTAACAGTGAGGAGTATATTTTGGCCATGTGCTTTGAAAACTTTCAGATTGTTTTATATATAAAGAGGAGAGGTATTTCCTCATTATTATTGTTTCCTTAAGTAAGATTCTCCTGTTTCATTGATAAAGCCACGTATGCAGAGTTGCATGCTTATCTTTCACTGAAAGGCTACCAGGTTAAATGGGAACATAAAATTAACATGATCTAGCAATCCAGATCGCTGTTTTGAATCTGAGTTGTCCAATAGGAATACCATTGGAGTTCACAGTAAATCATTTCTAGGGTGAATGAAATAAGGATGAGAGGAAAGGATAATGGTGTTAATGGTGTTAACACCTTATCAAGCCAGTCATAAACCATCCATCTGGGTAAAATAGCTGGACTGCATTTGACAAGACCACTGAACAGTGTCAACCATAATCATAGGCTCCCATGTAATGAAAATAGGAACACATTTTACAAAGAACAGATTAGAGGTTGTTGATAGAATCACAGCAGCTGTTTTCACAGTGCAATATCTCAGTTTCAGGTTCTGGCAACAAATGGCCACAAACCGATCAGCAGAAAAAAATGACAGTCAAACAGAAGAGTCAGAGCTCAGGAAAAGCAGAAATTGAGAATAATGCAGGCAAATGTGTGCTGCAGGAAGGATCCCTGGTAAAAGTAATTATTCAGCTGATACAATATAACATCAGTGATGATGACCATCAGATTTGCTTTGCCATAGCCACCAAGTAGTGCATCTGGAAAGCCCAAATTTTCCCAGGGATAGCATCACAATCGCCAGTAATAGGGAGTATGGAAATTAATTTAGAAATTGCAGGTTGAACAGTATTTAATTTGAATCGAGATGGCAAACAGAACGTAAAAATAATCTCAATTTGGGAACAATGGTCTCCCATAATAAATGATTATATCCAAACACTTACCAATGAGGAGACCTCAAGCTGGGGTTTGGAAAGTGGGACAGTGGTGTGTGATCATATGGATGGTAGGGGATATCCATTGAGAAGCTGAAATGTGGTACAAAATAAATCTGACCATTAATGAACATGAAGATAACCAAAAGAAGCAGTAAATTGTTCAGCAGTTTAACAAAGTGTATCTTGAAAAAAAACAGAAAAAAGAATTCTTTCATATGAGAAAAAGTTTGAAAGGGATTCTCAGGTGTTCACACAATAGACAGCTGGTTATGTTCAGATGGAGGCAGCCATTCACAAGAACAAGTTCAAATATCTTACAATCACAAAGGTGCCTGTGTAATATCTTCCATTACCAACGAATATCACCCAGCAACATGCATGCTGCTGTTCTGATCTGACCAGCAGCTTCCCAATGGAAATGTGAGGTTGTTTAGTCTTGAGATGATAAGACTGACATTATGTGAATTGGAGGCCCACGTATCAGATACCTAATGAAATGGTTAACACGCAAGTGGTAAGTTAAAGATAGCTCCGGATCACAGTTGGAGAATGAATTGAGGTGTGAACGAGAAAATCGTACAACCTGTAATTAATAATAACCAAAGTAATGAGGTGCCAATTGCACAGCAAGGTCAATAGAACACACTGGGTTGGTGGGGCTGGTTGCTGAGAAACTAAGATGAAAATTATTCAGAGTTTCACAGAATTGTTTTGAACCCAGCTGGGCATCATAATCAAGGAGCTGAATTATTGCAAATCCCTTGAATTGAAAGGTTACAATGGAAAGAGATGTGGTTTCCTGTCTGACCAGTATGTCACATTGGAATACTGAGAGCACAATCGTGAAAGAAACATAATGTTGTTTTTGACAGCGTGGCTGATGTGGCAGAGATGTTGGCGATAAATGTTCTTAAAATGCAGATAATCCAGTACAAGGTGGTCAGGTAGCCAGAGGTGCAGGTTCACCTTTCGCTCCAGCTTTGAACGACATTGGATGGTATCATCACAATACAGACACAAATGGTGACAAATGGCCATGTAACTCCCTATCCCAAAGGCAACAGCAAAATTGGACAAAAAAAAAAGACTCCTTGCAGAAAGTGATGGAGGTGAGGAAGCTGAGTCAGGACTTCAGCAGAAGTCAGGAAGTTACACTTTTCAACAGGAATGGGGGATTCAGGGAACTGAGGTAAGAAATTACAAGTGGGATCTACCAGGCTGAGCTTCTGGAGAGATACTGACCATGTGATGAACTTTGCGTTGGCAGCAACTAAGGATAAATTCATCAAAGAAAACTCAGACAATTAAATTACAAACTAGGAAATAAATGACATCATAATCAAATATGCAATGAATTTCAAACACACATGTTTTGTTTAAAATTAATTTACGTATCAATGAATGAAGCAAACACAGATAATGCTGGAGAACTTCAGCCAGCCTAACAAACCTGCGAAGAGAGAAACATCGGTAAAATTCCAAATTCAATACTTCTTCTGAACTGTGTATGTGTTTTGTGTGTTTCTGTCCATGGTTGTTTCACATTTCCAGCATCCGCCATATTCTGCTTCTGAACACATGGAGCAAAATGCAAACCGAATGCTGTCGTCAATTTGGACAGTAAACTAATAAAAACAGTGACATTTGGCATAAAATTGAAACTGCAACTTAGCTGTCGATCACTCAGCACACTGTGGACAGTTCTGAAACCATAATGCAGAATCATGCACTCTGACACTAGAGAAGCTGCAAACCATTTTAGAGGAATGAATACTCAGTGATAGATTATAATAATCTGGAAAGACTGAAGAGAGTGGATGTTGCTTTACTAAAGGAGGAAGGATGTGATGATACTGGAGGAAGGTCAAAGGAAGTTGACCACGTTGATTCCCAGGATGAAAAGGGTGTCTTATGGGGAGCATTTGAATAACGTGGGCTTGTACTCACTGGATTTAAGAAGAATGGATGAACTTAGGATCATTCGGGAGGCAGAGGGGGTCATAGATCGGAGCTTTAGGGAAGTAGTAACTCCAAAGATTGCAGATAGATGGGTGATAGTGAGGGGGACTGGGAGGAAGCAGCCAGTGCAGGGGCCCTCTGCAGCCATTCCCCTCAAGAACAAGTATACCGTTTTGGATACTTGTGGGGGGGGGGGGGACTTACCAGGCGTAAGTAACAGGGCTCAGGCCTCTGACACGGAGCCTGTCCCCGTTACTCAGAAGGGAAGGGTGGAGAAGAGCAGAGCAATAGTAATTGGGGACTCGATAGTTCGGGGCACAGATCAGCGGTTTTGTGGGAACGAGAGAGACTCACGTGTGGTATGTTGCCTCCCAGGTGCAAGGGAGCGTGATGTCTCTGATCGTGTTTTCCGGGTCCTTAAGGGGGAGGGGGAGCAGCCCGAAGTCGTGGTCCACATTGGCACCAATGACATAGGTAGGAGGAGTGCTGAGGATGTTAGGCAGGCTTTCAGGGAGCTAGGTTGGAAGCTCAAAGTTAGAACGAACAGAGTTGTTGTCTCTGGTTTGTTACCCGTGCCACGTGATAGAGAGTCGAGGAATAGGGAGAGAGAACAGTTAAATGCGTGGCTACAGGGATGGTGCAGGAGGGAGGGATTCCGGTATTTGGATAACTGGGGTTCTTTCTGGGGAAGGTGGGACCTCTATAAACAGGATGGTCTGCACCTGAACCTGAGGGGCACCAGTATCCTTGGTGGGAGGTTTGCTAGTGCTCTTGGGGGGGGGGGTTTAAACTAACTCTGCAGGGGCATGGGAACCCAGACTGTAGCTTTAGGGTGCAGGACCTGGAGTGGAGGGAGGTTAGGAACATGGCATCAATTTCAAAGGAGGATGCCTGTAAACAGGAAAGTGGCTTGAAGTGTGTATACTTCAATGCAAGAAGTATACGAAATAAGGTAGGTGAACTTGCAGCGTGAGTTGGTACCTGGGACTTCGACGTTGTGGCTATTACGGAGACATGGGTAGAACAGGGACAGGATTTGCTGTTGCAGGTCCCAGGGTTTAAATGTTTCAGTAGGGTCAGAGGTGGGGGTAAAAGAGGGGGAGGTATGGCATTGCTTGTCAAAGATAGTATTACAGCTGTGGAAAGGACGATGGATCACACACCACCTGAGGTAGTTTGGGCTGAGGTTAGAAATAGGAAAGGTGAGCTCACCCTGTTAGGAGTTTTTTTTACAGGCCTCCTAATAGTCCTAGAGACGTAGAAGAAAGGATTGCGAGGATGATTCAAGAGAAGAGTGAAAGTAATAGGGTGGTTGTTATGGGGGACTTTAACTTTCCTGATATTGATTGGGAAAGCTATAGCTCAAGTTCGTTAGATGGGTCAGTGTTTGTCCAATGTGTGCAGGAGGGTTTCCTGACACAATATGTAGATAGGCCAACAAGAGGTGAGGCCATACTGGATTTGGTTCTGGGTAATGAACCAGGCCAGGTGCTAGAATTAGAGGTAGGTGAGCACTTTGGGGACAGTGACCACAATTCGGTGACTTTTACTCTAGTGATGGAGAGGGATAAGTGTGCACTACAGGGCAAGAGTTATAGCTGGGGTCAGGGAAATTATGATGCGGTGAGGCATGACTTATGATGTGTGGCTTGGAAATGTAAGCTTCAAGGCAAGGGCGTAATTGATATGTGGAGCTTGTTCAAGGAGCAACTATTGAGTGTCCTTGATAAGTATGTACCCGTCAGGCAGGGAGGAAAGGGTC
This sequence comes from Chiloscyllium plagiosum, assembly GCF_037043375.1. Classification (NCBI taxonomy): domain Eukaryota; kingdom Metazoa; phylum Chordata; class Chondrichthyes; order Orectolobiformes; family Hemiscylliidae; genus Chiloscyllium; species Chiloscyllium plagiosum. The sequence goes on from NW_028270176.1 coordinate 4,141,361, forward strand.
GTGTTAGGGAGCCGTGGTTTAATAAGGAATTGGAATCCCTTGTTAAATTGAAGAGGGCGGCCTATGTAAAGATGAGGCGTGAAGGTTCAATTGGGGCTATTGAGAGTTATAAGGAAGCCAGGAAGGACCTGAAGAGAGAGCTAAGAGCAGCAAGGAGGGGACATGAAAGGTCCTTAGTTGGTAGGATTAGGGAAAACCCTAAGGCTTTCTATAGGTATGTCAGGAATAAAAGAATGACTAGGATAGTAGTGGGAAGTTGCGTGTGGAGGCTGAAGAGATTGGGGAGACACTGAATGAATACTTTTTGTCAAAATTCACAATTAAGTAGAATGGATGGCTTTGAGGTATGTAGAGAAGAGGTGTTGGAAATTCTGGAAAGGGTGAAAATAGATAAGTACCCTGGGCCTGATGGCATTTATCCTAGGATTCTCTGGGAAGCAAATGAGGAGATTGCAGAGCCATTGGCCTTGATTTTTATGTCCTCGTTGTCTACAGGAGTAGTGCCAGAAGATTGGAGGCTAGCAAATGTGGTTCCCTTGTTCAAGAAGGGGAGTAGGGATAACCCTAGTAACTATAGGCCGGTGAGTCTCACTTCTGTTGTAAGCAAAGTCTTAGAGAGAATTGTAAGGATAGGATTTATGAACATCTGGATAGGAATAATGTGATCAAGGATAGTCAGCATGGTTTTGTGAAGGGCAGGTCGTGCCTCACAAATCTTATTGAATTCTTTGAGAAGGTGACTAAGGAGGTGGACGAGGGGAAAGCGGTAGATGTGGTGTATATGGATTTTAGGAAGGCGTTTGATAAGGTTCCCCATGGTAGGCTACTTCAAAAAGTATGGAGGTGTGGCATTGAGGGGGAGTTGGAGGTTTGGATTAGGAGTTGGCTGGCCGGAAGAAGACAGAGGGTAGTAGTTGATGGCAAAGGTTCATCTTGGAGTGCCGTCACTAGCGGTGTTCGCAAGGATCTGTTTTGGGACCATTGCTGTTTGTCATTTTTATAAATGACCTGGAGGAGGGGTTAGAAGGTTGGGTGAGCAAGTTTGCAGATGATACGAAAGTCGGAGGAGTTGTAGACAGTGAGGAAGGACGTGGCAGGTTACAGCGGGATATAGATAAGCTGCAGAACTGGACAGAAAGGTGGCAAATGGAGTTCAATGTAGCTAAGTGTGAGGTGATTCACTTTGGTAAGAGTAACAAAAAGATGGGGTACTGGGCTAATGGTCGGATACTTGGTAGTGTGGATGAGCAGAGGGATCTTGGTGTCCATGTACACAGATATTTGAAAGTTGCCACCCAGGTAAATAGTGCGGTGAAGAAGGCATATGGCGTACTAGCTTTTATTGGTAGAGGAATTGAGTTCCGGAGTACTGAGGTCATGTTGCAGTTGTATAAGACTCTGGTGTGGCCGCATCTGGAGTATTGTGTGCAGTTTTGGTCGCCATACTATAGGAAGGATGTGGAGGCACTGGAACGGGTGCAGAGGCGGTTTACCAGGATGTTGCCTGGTATGGTAGAAAGATCGTATGAGGAAAGGCTGAGGCACTTGGGGTTGTTTTCATTGGAGAAAAGAAAGTTTCGGGGTGACTTGATAGAGGTGTACAAGATGATTAGGGGTTTAGATAGGGTCGACAGTGAGAATCTTTTTCCACGTATGGAGTCAGCTTTACAAGGGGCATAGCTTTAAATTAAGGGGGGGTAGGTATAGGACAGATGTTAGGGGTAGGTTCTTTACTCAGCGAGTCGTGAGTTCGTGGAATGGCCTGCCAGTAGCAGTGGTGGACTCTCCCTCATTATGGGCATTTAAGCGGGCATTGGATAGGCATATGGAGGATAGTGGGCTGGTGTAGGTTAGGTGGGCTTGGATCGGCGCCACATCGAGGGCCGAAGGGCCTGTACTGCGCTGTATTCTTCTATGTATTCTATGAATCTGATTGAGGTGTATGAGAGGCGTATGGGACAGTCTCAAACAAGAGGTCAAAGACAGAGTAAGAAAGGTAGGTTCAAAACTGAGATGAGGAGAAATTACTTCGCTCAGAGGGTTATGGAACTCACTGCCCCACAGTGCAGTGGAGACAGAATCAATCAACAGATTCAAGAAAGAAACAAATGTGCTTGCGATGAAAAATGGGTTAAAAAGCTGCAGAGAACAGACGGGAGAGTGGAGTTGAGACCAGGATAAGATCAGCCATGACCATGTTAAATAGCAGAGTGGGCTTGAATTGCTGAATTATCTACTGAATTATCTTTCCTGAAGAAGGGCTTATGCCCGAAACGTCGATTCTCCGGTTCCCTGGATGCTGCCTGACCTGCTGCGCTTTTCCAGCAACACATTTTCAGCTCTGAATTATCTACTCACATTCCTAATTTCTCTGTAAATTGCACATTGATATATACCAACCAGAGCTTTGTAAAGCCATTCCAAGAATGATTTAGTAAATATAATTAAGTTTCCTTATAAAGGAATGTGATCTTGGGGATAATCATGAAATGGACACTGGTAGATTCGATACGGCAATCGTGAGGAATTACTTTAGTCAGAATGTTGTGAGAAAATTGTGCTTGCTTACACTTGGAGTTATTAAGGTAAGTCATATAGGTAAATGTGAGGGAAGATCTGACAATACTTGAAGCAACCAAGCACAGAAACAAATAACATGGATCGCATTCGAGCAGGATTTGGTGACATTCATATGGAACGAAACAACAACATAATAAAGAAAGATAGGAATTAGTTTCATTGTTGGAAATGGCTACTGCACAGTAAATTAATTGCGAAGATACTTGTTAAATTAGAATTGCGTATATTAAAGTACATTATGCGCTAAAAATCTACAATATTTATTTCATAATTGCAAGTCTGACCTCTGCTGAGATGAGATAAAACTACAATGGTGTATTACTCCATTCTGTATGTCTCTTCTGATACAGTGAGCAAAGACAGAATGCCGTGAAGTTTTCTCGTGTGGGGAGAGTGTGAGTTATTGCGAGTAAATGCCAGTCAGATTTTATTTAGTTGCAGAGGTAGGGTGATCAAGAACTATGGCCCGTATTCATTTGGTATAATAGACAAATGCTACAAGACAGCATTTACAAGCTATTGATTAGGAAGATGCTCTTGAGAAATGGAAATAATCAACTTCAAGGAAAAAGTGAGGACTACAGATGCTGGAGATCAGAGCTGAAAAAGTGTTGCTGGAAAAGCGCAGCAGGTCAGGCAGTATCCAAGGAACAGGAGAATCGACGTTTCGGGCATAAGCCCTTCTTCAGGAATGAGGAAAGTGTGTCCAGCAGGCTAAGATAAAAGGTAGGGAGGAGGGACTTGGGGGAGGGGCGTTGGAAATGCAATAGATGGAAGGAGGTCAAGGTGAGGGTGATAGGCGGGAGTGGGAGTGGGGGTGGGGGCGGGGGCAGAGAGGTCAGGAAGAAGATTACAGGTTAGGAAGGCGGTGCTGAGTTCAAGAGATTTGACTGAGACAAGGTGGGGGGAGGGGAAATGAGGAACTTAATCACCTTCAAACCAATCTATACATTTCTGGAAACTATGCAACATTTCAAATCACTAAGTATGTCGAAAACTCAGTTCTGGTGATATGTAACTCACTGGGATATACACAAACGCACACACAGACACCCACACACAGACACCCACACACACCCTCACACTCACATGCACCCCCTCACAGATTTAAGACACTCTGCACTCACTACACACACATACACTTTCTCACACTCACAACCTCCACTCCAGACAGACACACATACAGAGACAGACAAAGACCCACATGCACACATATATTTTGTGGGGTGAATTTGTACTTGCAGAGTTACATTGTACTTTGCTCAAAAACTGCATGCATTCATGTAGAACTCCGTTATCTCACTTTTTAGATGAGAATCAATCTAAACATCATTGCAAAGACAGAGAACACAGGGTGCCCACACCTTCAACATATTGTCCAGCTCTCACCCATTGTTAACAGCTAACCTGAGAATGCAACTTTTTAAAAAAAAGGTTTTGTGATTTACACATGAAATAAGTGAAACTATTATGGTATTCTAACAGATGAAAGGCTTATCAGACAATCAATTTTTCAATGTATAATTTCAGTTACATCACATTGTAAATTTTTGCTGTAAATTCTGTGCGTTAGGATCGAGCCCTCCACTATCACCTGATAAAGGAGCGTCGCTCCGAAAGCTCGTGTGCTTCCAATTAAACCTGTTGGACCATAACCTAGTTGTTAGAAACGAAAATCGCTTCTCAATAATCGCTCTAGACAAATTCAGGAAAACAAAGTTTTATTAACAAGTCAAGTCTGCAGAGTCGGGCACCCTTAAAGAAAAGGCGCGCTGAGGCTTACAAAGTCTCCATTATATATAGCACAAGTCCCTCCTCTCCTTGGCTCCAACAAGCCATGAGGTTCACATTCTTAAAAACATCATTATTTTTATCACAAAGTCTGCAACAAATGTCTTCAGAGTCTCTAAAGTTGCTGTTTTTCTCACCCTGTAGTCTTATCAGTCAAAGACTTATTCTTCTCTGTCTGTGCTAGCAGTCTTATCAGTCAAGGACTCATCCTTGACTGTGTTAATGGCTTCATCAATCAAGAGCCTGCTTGTTTTTACTATCGCTCACAAATTGTCAGCATTCTGCACAATTTAAACTATTCTACTTTTGAGTATATAAAATGGTTGTTAGAAAAGAAACAAAAGTTTTGTCTTTTATTATAGACCAGTCCGTGGTCCAGGCACATCTTAAAGTTTAAACCGAAATTACCTCTCACAATTCCACCCTTTTCTTTCTTTAAGATGTGCCTGACCAAGATAAGACCCCCCTTCCCTCAAGGGCCCGGGAAATCCTTGGTCTTTCGCAGCAACATCACTTTAAGTTCCCGCGTCCCATGCTGTGGAACCACCACTGCCTGGAGTCGGGAAATATTTTTCTGAATTAAAAACTGAATACAAGGAATTAGGCAGGTTGTTACGAGAAGAAGAATCATGCCTCCCCCAACCACCAGCAACTGCTAACATTTAAAACAGTGGCTATTCTAGAGGTGAGATCAATAAACAGGTTTTGTGTAACATCAGGGAGTTCAATCTGTCCTTCTACCTCTTCGTATACAGATGGCACTTTAGGGAGCACGACCGTTCCCTGACGGTCTTGCTCTTTCCCCAACCCCCGATCAGGGATCTGTATCTTGGTCTCCTTGACTCTGTCAACCTGCTCCCTGAGCAACACGGAGGATAGGTCCCACCTCCCAGTTTTGCTAATACACACCCAGCGGTCATTTATAGGGCATCCATGGATTTTGCCACTGTATCCTTTATTATATATCTGATAATAGGGTCTCCCATCATCCCAACATTCATGGTGTGCACTCACATCGTAACACCTATCGTCCACATAGGAATGGGACACAAATGATCCCGAATAGATTCGAATCCCAAGTCTTACTGTAGTTCGACATTTGTCACATCTCCCCTCACCCTCCCCCACATACAGGAGTAAACTGATCAATATCCCCACCAATACAGTCCAAGTAGAGTTCATTATTGCTGTCTTTTCAGTTTTACCGACAACGGCTTGTCCCCTTGCTCGCATGTCCAGGTGCTTTCTTCTTCAGGCGGAACAGGCCCCTTTATCCTTGATGCGTGGACCCACCCTTTTTCTTTCGTCCGAACAGCTGCTTCAGTTGTTAACAGAACCAGGAACGGTCCTTCCCACCGCGGCTGGAGCTTTTCGGCCTTCCAGGTCTTAATAAGTATCCAATCTCCGGGCTCCACCTTATGCAGGAGGAAGTCGAGCGGCGGAGTCTGAGCCAGGAGACCTTTCCTCCGGAGTTCTGCAAAAGAACGGGATAAGGCCAGTAAATAGGTTCGGATAAATACATCCCCCCCATGTAGAGTGGGACATCCATCAACCTTACTCCAATACGGTAATCCGAAGAGTATTTCATAAGGGGAAACCCCGACATCTCGGCGAGGTGCCGTACGTATCCTCAATAGGGCAATGGGCAGGCACTTTGGCCAGGGTAACTTAGTTTCTAACATCAGCTTAGTCAATTGGGTCTTGAGCGTGCCATTCATTCTCTCAACTCGACCCGAACTCTGAGGATGCCAGGGTGTGTGGAATTTCCATTGGATACCCAGGGCATTACAGATCAAATGGTGTAGCTTAGAAATAAAATGCGTCCCGCAGTCGGAGTCGATAGATTCCATTATGCCATATCTCGGGATTATGTTCTCTAACAACAGTCGGGCCACGGTTGGTGGCCAAACAGTCTTTGGCAGTTGGGAAAGCCTCTACCCAGTGAGTGAAATGGTCTACTATTACTAGCAGATATTTCCATCTCTGTACTGGGGGTAATTCTGTAAAGTCGACTTGGATCCTCTGAAATGGCCTAATCGCTAGGGGCTGACCACCAGCTGGCATAGAACGCATGGCTTTCTGATTAATACGCCGGCAAGTGGGGCATCCGACTACCTCTTGTTGGGCTAATGTGTATATCCCCCTGCATACATAGTCTCTCAGGATTGTGTCACACATGGCTTGCACCCCCCAGTGGGTCTGATGGTGTAATCGGTGCAGAATACCCCGGGTGATCTGTTTGTTCAGTACTTGTCTCCCATCAGGAACCGTCCACTTCCCGTTAGTATCTAGCCGGGCACCCAATTGATCCATTTTATCAATCTCCCCCTGGGTGAAGACGGGTTGTTTAGCGAGCCCTTCCCTCAACGGTATTAACGTTAACAATTGGACGGATTTTTCGACCGCTGCCCGCTTGGCTTCCTCGTCTGCCAGCCGGTTTCCCACCGCTTCCGGTGTCGACCCCTTCTGGTGACCGGGTACATGGACTACTGCAAGTTCCGTAGGTAACGCCAGGGCTTCCAACGTTAGGCTGATCATTTGTTCGTGAGCTAATTCTTTTCCCCGGGAAGTTATCAATCCTCGCTCTTTCCAGATTTTCCCGAAAGTATGAACGACTCCGTATGCATACTTTGAGTCAGTATATATGGTCCCTACTTTCCCTTCCAACAACTTCAGGGCCCTCTGGAGGGCGTACAACTCACAGGATTGGGCTGACCACTTCCCGGGCAGTCGTCCGGACTCAATCGTCCATTTCGTTGCACCATCGAAAACAGCATAGCCACTGTATCGTACTCCACTGATGCACCAGGAGGACCCGTCGATATACAGTTCCTGTCCCTCACCCAGCGGGGCTTCCTGCAGGTCCTCTTGGCTTTTGGTCTGCAAGTCCACAAATTCCACACAATCATGCTCCTGTTCCCCGTCTGCAGGTCGTCCGTATAGAAACTGGGCAGGGTTGCAACTGAGATCTTTTGCAAAATTGAGATCGTCTCCGGTCATCAAAATCGCCTCATACTTCAGGATGCGAGAGTCTGTTAACCAGCGGTGAGCCTTTTGAGCCAGTATGGTACTAACCGAATGTGGGGAGTATACTGTGATCCTTCCTCCAAAGGTAAGTTTTTGGGCCTCTTCTACTAACATTGCCGTAGCTGCCACTGCCTGTATACAGGTCGGCCATCCACATGACACAGGGTCTAACATTTTTGACAAAAATGCAACCGGCTGACGTTTCCCTGCCCGCAGCTGAGTGAGCACACCCTGGGCAATTCCGCCGGCGCTATTAACATATAACTGGAACGGTTCCTTCAGGGTGGGTAAAGCCAATACCGGAGCTCGAATCAGTTTATTTTTAATAATATTAAATCGCTGCTCCTCCTCATCTGACCAGTCCACCTTTTGTCCTTCTTGTCCCAGTTTGTCGTACAAAAATTTTACTAAAGTGGTGTAACTTTCAATCCATATCCGGCAATACCCTACTAGTCCCAGGAATTGTCTGACTTCCTTCTTCGTCCTGGGTATTGGCATACCCGTAATTCCTGATATTCGTTCTGGCGTGATACGGCGGTGCCCCTTACTGACTTGATGGCCCAGATATCTTACTTCTCGCTCCACAAACTGGAGTTTTGTCCTGGAGACGCGTAGACCCTGTTTCCCCAGGAAGTTCAACAGGGCAACGGTGTCTGCTCGTACCTCCTCTTCTCTTGGTCCTGAGAGTAAGAGATCATCGACATATTGGAGCAATTGATTCTCCGCATTACACTGAAATCCTCCTAAGATCTGCTCCAGTATTTGTCCAAACAAATTGGGTGACTCCGTGAATCCCTGCGGCAAGACCGTCCATCTTAACTGTCGCTTTCGTCCTGTGAAGGGATTCTCCCATTCAAAGGCAAAAAGGTTCCGACTTTCTTCGTCAAGGGGGCAACTCCAGAAAGCATCCTTCAGATCTATTACGCTGAACCATTCATGTTCGGGGGGAATTTTACTCATTAACGTGTAGGGATTAGGTACCACCGGGTATCTAGCCTGGACTACTTCATTCAACCCCCGCAGGTCTTGCACCAGCCTATATGTCCCGTCCGGCTTCCTCACAGGGAGTATTGGAGTATTGAAAGGGGACATGCATTCCTCCAGTAGTCCATCTGTGATTAATCTTTCTATCACAGGTTGTAACCCCTCCCGTCCTTCCATAGCAATCGGGTATTGTTTCCTTCTTACCGGGCCTCTTCCTGGTAACATGATGATTTGGAGAGGTTTGATGTTTAGACCCCTCTGTTCCCCTCTCGGTACCAAACTTCCGGGTCTATTTGTTGATCATCTTCTTCGGTGAGGGCGAACAACCTTACCACCATTTCCCCGTTACTTGGTACCGTTCCGATCCCTAGTTTGACCTGCAAGTCTCTTCCTAACAAATTAAACCCCGCCGATGGCAGTAGAAGGAGGTCTCGTTTAGTAGTTCTGTTTTCATATCCAATTTCCACGTCCTCCACCACTGGGACTTGTAATTTCTGTCCTCCAATTCCAGATACCCCCATAACTTTTCCTCCTGCTCGGGTGCCGGGGGGTATTTGGATTATACTTGATCTTTCGGCTCCCGAGTCCACCATAAATGTGATCTCCGATCCTTGGGGCCCTACTTTCAAGTTTACCAAGGGTTCCTGTCGATAGTCCTTTTGCCCCAAGGGTAGGAACCCCCGACCTCCCTAATCTTCCTCCATCAGGGCGTACGACCTCACCTCCTGCTTGTAGCGGGAGCACTCCCGTTTAAAATGTCCCTCTTCATTACAATAGTAACATCTGAGTGTCCTCTTCGTTTCCCTGTCGCGGTCTCGCGTTCCTCCACTCTTTCTTTGTTCCGGCCATGGTTCTCTTTTCCTCTGCTCTTGCCACGACTCTCCCCTTTCCTGTTTCTGCCACGGCTCTCCCTTTTCCTTTCTTCCAGCTGTCATTTGTTGCACCGTTTGCATCATTATCTTTGTCGCCTTCTTTTGCTTCTCATCGTCCCTTCTCACAAACACCTTTTGCGCCTCCCGTAGTAATTCACTTAAAGATTTACTATCCCAATCATCCATTTTCTCTAACTTCTTTCATATGTCCGGCCAGGCTTTTGATACAAACTCTACCCGTATGAGTTGTTGCCCCACGTCCGTCTCAGGGTCCACCCCACCAAACTGCTGCACATTCTTCCTAATCCTGTCTAGGAAATCCGTAGGGGTTTCCTCCGGGTTTTGATGATTACCAAAGGCCTTGGTAAAATTGTGCCCCTTCGGGGCTGCGTGTCTTATTCCTTTTATCCAATATTCCCGCATGTCTCTCATGTTGCGCCGTCCTTCCTCCGTGTTCTTATCCCACTCGGGGTCGGTGAGGGGAAACTTTTGCTCCCCTCCTTCTCCCCCCTCTCTCTCTCAGACCAAGAGCGCAGCTTGTCGTATCATCTGACGCTCCTGGCTAGAGAACAATGTTTTCATGATGGAACACATCTCTTCCCACGTGTAAGTATTCGGACCCAGGAACTGATCCAATTGTTCAGCAAGTCCCATGGGGTCCTCTAGTAGACCCTTCATCTCCCTCCTGAAATTCCGTACTTCAGTACTCGTCAAGGGAACGTTCACATATCCCGTCCTTCCTCGCCTCCCATGGGCACTTCCCGGAGTGGATTCATTCTTGCAATCGGGACAGAGTTCCGTCTGTGACTCTTTTCAGCTTGAGATCTAGTCTGTACTCCTGAGGCACCTGGTGGTTCCTCCCCATTTTCTTCCCCTTCCCCTGAATCCTCGTCACCCGAAGGAACATTCTGTGGGGCAGACGGGGTCACGTAGGGCGGCGGTAAGTGATCTAAAGGGTCCCATTCTTTCTGCCCTTTCGAGTCTTTATTAGTTACCTGCATTTGGCAAGATATCGTAACCGGCAGCCAACAAAGGGCATAATCACTTTCTTCCAGATTAACATCGGGTTTTGAATTGACATATAAAATGAGGGCTTGCCGGACCCAGTCTTCGTCAGTACCGAATCTAGGCCACCACACTGAGTCGCCCTGAATAGGTTTCTGGGACCACTTTTGACAGTATTTTACCATCTTCCTTTTAGATTTTCCCTTTCTTCCACCCTGATCCCAATTATTTAGCATTTTCCCTAACGGACTATCGTCAGGTACCCCGGGGTATGTGTCATTGTCCCTGTTTAAGCCTACCTTTCCCTTAATCACCTTAGATCCCTTATTTCCCATTTCCGAGGACTTCGTATTTTTCCCGTGATAATCTATCACAATGTAGCCAATTCCCGGACCTTCAGTCCCGTGATCGCCCAGGTTCCTTTGCAGGCACCCCCGGTCTTTGGATTCCTGTGTCCTACGTCTCTGTGACACAAATCACAGGCACCCCGTAGGTACACGTTCCTCCTCAAACACGGTCTCTGCAAAATCCCTCACAGGCGAGCCCCGGTCTCTAGATTCCTGAGTCCCACGTCTCTGTAGAAAAAATCCACAGGCACCCCGTAGGTACCCAGTCCTCCGGAAACACGGTCCCCGCAAGTTTTTTTCTTACCTGGGTTCGGTGCACCGAAATTACTCGATCGTTAACCGTCCCCACTGCCTCGGGTACACCCCTCCTTTGTTTTCCTGAGCCTCCCGGATATCACTCGCTCAAGCCGCGCGGGGCGACAAGCAAGGAATCAGGGACTGCTGAACTCAGCAGGGTGCACCTTCTCCGATATCCTTCCTCAACTCCCCTCGCGGCTGAAGTGTTGATCCCGGATGACGAGCCCCCAAGTTGTTAGAAACGAAAATCGCTTCTCAATAATCGCTCTAGACAAATTCAGGAAAACAAAGTTTTATTAACAAGTCAAGTCTGCAGAGTCGGGCACCCTTAAAGAAAAGGCGCGCTGAGGCTTACAAAGTCTCCATTATATATAGCACAAGTCCCTCCTCTCCTTGGCTCCAACAAGCCATGAGGTTCACATTCTTAAAAACATCATTATTTTTATCACAAAGTCTGCAACAAATGTCTTCAGAGTCTCTAAAGTTGCTGTTTTTCTCACCCTGTAGTCTTATCAGTCAAAGACTTATTCTTCTCTGTCTGTGCTAGCAGTCTTATCAGTCAAGGACTCATCCTTGACTGTGTTAATGGCTTCATCAATCAAGAGCCTGCTTGTTTTTACTATCGCTCACAAATTGTCAGCATTCTGCACAATTTAAACTATTCTACTTTTGAGTATATAAAATGGTTGTTAGAAAAGAAACAAAAGTTTTGTCTTCTATTATAGACCAGTCCGTGGTCCAGGCACATCTTAAAGTTTAAACCGAAATTACCTCTCACACTGGTGTTGTGTGATTTTTAACATCATTTCTCCAGAGAGAGATAAAAAGCAGTGTCGACGTGTCAAGTCCAGGGAACCATCCTTCGGAAGAGTTTGCTTTGGACTTGATGTGCTGACCCAAAATGTCCTCATCGCTTCCCACGCTGTCAGTGTGAGTCTTTCTCATGATTATGATTATTTAGTTTGGCGAGTCCCGGAGCCGGCCCTGTTGTTTCTCTCCCCTGAAAGGGTTGTCTCTTTAAAGAGTGTTTCCCCTGAAGCAGCTGCTAACGGTCACTTGGGGCACGAGGCGGCTGTTAACCGCCATCTCGCGCGGGGCCTGAGGGGGCGGGGCCTGAAGATCAAATGGCGCCGGGGCCACGCGGGAAGGAAAAGCGCCGAGGGAGAGCGGACTGTGTCAACATGTCCCGTTCCCGAGGGTCATGGGCATTGGGAGTTGGATGTGGAGAGGGAGAGATTCCGCTCGGGCCTCCTCCCAGTGAGGTATCTTGTCGGTGAGCCGTTCCTGTTTATTTAATGTCCCCCCTCACCCAGCCAGAGGGTGTGTGTTTAAAACTGGAGGATACTGTGAGATGGTGAGGAGCTGGTGAAGGGAGAGGGATGGCTGGTCACCGCGACGATGAGGATGGCACCGTTTTATATCAGGCCGGAGCCGCTCCAGACCAGGAGGATCGCCGGTGACTGGGTAAAGGAAGAGAACTCGGACAGGCGAAGAGTGACAGGGTTTGGGAATCTCTTCCTCGCACGGTCTGTACCAATTCAGTTGTTAAATTTGAATCTGAGTCTTTTTTTATGAAGTCAAGGGCTGTCAAGGGCTATGGGCTCAAGGCTGGCAAATGGAGCAAAGTCACAGATCAGCCGCTATCTTATCGAGAGGGTGAACAGGCTCGAGGGGCTGAATGGCCTTCTCTTGTTCCTATGAAACCTGTTCATACATTTACCAGAACTCTTCGAAATCAAATGGTGATGAATTAATAAGGAGGGATAATCTATTCCAAGGCAGGTAGGGCTGGTTCTGCTGAAACAGCTGGGACAGGGCTGTGTATTTCTCAGTTTACAGTTACTGCTGATTGAGTCTTCTATCTGGCACTGTGATCACATGTTGAGAAACTCACAGTAGCAGCTCCTGCCATGTCCCCATCATGTTACTTCTTAAAAATTTGGTTTATGAATCATTGGTATGTCTAGCTCATCCCCCATTTTATTGCCCATCTTTGCTGATCTTATTCTTCATGTCAGTTTGTATTTTATATTGATCTTAAGAAGGTACTTGAGCAAATGCAGTTTTTCTTTTGTTCAAAATCAAAGGTACTGAGACTGAACAGTAAAGTCACCATAGTCCCACTCTCTCATGAGAGAGAGAGAGAGAGAGAGAGAGATGACTGATGGTGGTTTAACCTGAGGATCACCATGTTCCCTCCTTCCCCCTCACCCAGCCAGAGGGTGTGTTTTAAAACTGGAGGATACTGTGAGATGGTGAGCAGCTGGTGAAGGACAGGTTGAGAAGGACAGTCCTTCATTGTAACCTCACCCAGTACAGGAATTAAACCCATGCTGCAGGCCTCACTCTGTATTACAAATCAGCCTCCACCCCAGCTGCGATAACCAGCCTTGAACAGTATGGTGCTTGCCACATTCCTGCAAGAGGAAATTCTGAGAATATGTTTCTTGAGAATATGTCTTTTTGAGAATATGTTTCAACTTTGGCAGAAATGATCAATCGTGATAGTGAGAAAAACAATATTGATAGATGCAACCCATGAGGGTTGATTACAATTTCTTTTGCAGAGCTAAGTTTTAAGGGCATCAATTAACAAGAAGGTAATCATAACTCTGTCTGTGCTTGTGTGGTTCATGGAGATGAACATGCAGGACCTGAAAAAAATGCTCAATAGAAGACATTTGAACATTGCAGTGTGTTTTCGAGAGACACTGTGGGCTGCAATATCATTCCGTTTCCAAAAATTAATCCAGACAGTCAGAGTAAGTTAATGACAAATTCCATTTTGGGGAAAACCTTCAGGCGTCCTTGTAGAGCCGAACATGACAGGGGAAATTGGGTAGAGAATACATGTTCTGGTTTGCAGCTCATAACTGCCGAGTACTAATTAATGAGACCTCATTTGACGCCCGCTAATCAATTGAGTCACTGAGACCACTGAAGCAATGGTTTTCCAAATTGCTCACATAGAACGCAACAAACTGTTGCTCCTGTCCTGGTAGGAAATATTGAAACAGTCAAGCAGTTCATTCCCAAACATGGCTGTTGCCTCATTTCCTGTCACCACATGTGTTGTCAAGCTGATTTAGCTCATCATACCAATACTGTTGGTGATCCATTGATGAAGGTTTCTGGTAAGTACAGCACTCTTACAAGAATGACTCAGACTCACTGCTGGTCTGCCCTTTGGTTGTTTTTGTTAAGACATTTTCTTTCGAGTTATTATTAAATTTCTGTGGAGTAGGTAAGATTGATGCTGGACTCCAAATATTTTGATTTGCTTTTTGACTATCACGTGTACCAAGATACAGTATCTAATGTGCTTTATAAGTAGATATTGCCATACAAATGCACCAGGGTAACAGAACAGAAATTAGGGTATGATGTTACAGCTTGGAGGAAGTGAGACTGCAGGTGTTGGAGATCAAAGGAGCAGGATCCAAGGAGCAGGAGAATTGACGTTTCAGGCATAAACCCTTCATCAGGAAGCTACCTAACCTGCTGTGCTTTTCCAGCACCACTCTCTTAGCTGCAATGTTACAGCTGCTTAGAAAGTGCACAGAGACAGAGGGTATATATCAAATATATAATCATCTGCTCGGTGGAAGGGGGTATAACTGGGGTGGAATTTGTCTTTAATTTTAGAACACAGAACAGTACAGCACAGTACAGCCCCTTCGGCCCACATTATTGTGCCGAGCATTTATCTCACCTAGAAGATTTGCTGCTTATTAATCAATTGAATCATTGATAGGAGTGGATATTTCACATCGCTGTGTAATTGCTATCTGAACCTGGACTGAGTTGCCATGTAAATAAGTATTTTTGCGGCAACTAATTTTCTACAGCATAAACTCAACTTGTACAGAAATGTAAAATAAATGATCATCAAAGTAAGATGCAACATCAAAGCAATACAAACCACAAAATTATGAAACTGCTGGGAATGGCAAGGAGTAAAGTCACAGCCTTCCTACTGTTCTGCCTTGCTGGGTCATTAGATAAAAATCACCCAACACCAGTTTATCATCCAGGAGGTTTATTTGGAAGCACTAGCTATCGGAGTGCTGTTCCTTCATCAGGTAGCTGTGGAGCAGAACCATAAGAGACAGAATTCATAGCAAAAGACATATGTTGATCATTTCAGTTACCTGACAGTGTAATCGTTTGCTATAAAATCTGTCTTATTGTCCTGTTCTCCGGCTACCTGATGAAGAAGCAGGACTCTGAAAGCCAGTGCTTCCAGATAACCTGTTGGACTATAACTTGATGCTGTGTGATTTTTTTTTAAACTTTGTCCGCCCCAGTCCAACATTGGCTTCTCCACATCATTTCTGGGTCATTGGAATTCTTACCCTTGTTAAGATTTCTCAGAACCGCTATGGACTAGAGTTGTCAATAAAATGGTCTGACTATCAGGGTATTGCCCCTGTTTGTGATGATGATAATTCTCAATGAGGTTAAGATCGAATCAAATGGAGAAAACAGTCATGAAAATGATATACTGAGTGACTGTGATGTGCAGGTGTAGAGATAGTCCTGCAGGGAGCATAAATAAATTTTTTCCCATTTGGACTGAATGCATACATTCCTGTTGCCAATTGTCTGCAATCCGATCAGTATTCAGTGTTCAAAAATTATTATTATAGCATGTTAAAATATTTCTTTTGTTCGAGCAGTTCTGTTTATTTGACCAACAAAACCCTCTGACTGCATTGTAAAAACCAGACTATGTTTAGTAATTATGTTTACTTCTTCTCACAGAGATACCCATCATTGATCCGAGGGTCGATATCACTGAAGAGATAGGCAGCAAATCAAAATCAATAGCACAACAGTGTCACACATTAATTTTGGATAGTTAAATAATCAGACAGCAAAACAAGAGGATAAACTGCTGCCATGCTTCGGAAAGTCAGCCAAAATCATCAAAGACCACTCCCACCCCAGTTACCCTCTGTTTCAATCTCTTCCGTCAGGCAAAAGATAGTAAAGCTTTCACACACGTACCGACAAGTTCTAAAACAGTTTCTTCCCCGCTGTTATTAGACTTCTGAATGGTCCACTCAAATCTAATGTTGATCTTGCTTTTTGTGCACCTTCTTCACAGTCATAACTTTGTATATCCTCATTCTATTCATCATCCTATAATCTGTGTATGGTAAGATCTTCCTGCACTGCACGTAAAGCAAGAATTTCTCTGTATGTGGGTATGTGACAATAACAAATCAAATAGATCTGTTTTATTCATTCATGAGATTTGGGTGTTGCTGTCCAGACCAGCATTTGTTGCCGATTTCTAATCTCCCATCTGCTGATCTCTCTCTCTCTCTTCTCTCTCTGTATCACAATCTCGGTCTCTCTCAAAAATAAAGCCATCTTAAGTGCTTATAAGCTAGTGTTAAAAGCCGACAGACAAGGTTTCAAGAATCTAAGGAGGTATCTTGGTCAAATGTACATTGTGTTTGAAAGGATCAAAAGTCATAATTTTAATAAATGGATGAGGGCATTGAAAATAGATCAAACAAATGATGCTCTTAGAGGGATGATTATTTTGGAGCAATTCAAAAATTCACTTCCTGAAGTTGTGAGAACTATTAGAGCAAAGATAAAGACTACAAGATCAGCAGCAGAAATGGCAGATGATCATGAGATTGACTTATGAACTGTGTTTGGATTCCAACATCAATTTCAATCTGTGAAGGATAGAAGTTGCGGGTAAAAGAAATCCTCGGGTGGTAAGGAAAAAGAAGATCTTGTTGAAGTTAGTTTACCACAGGCTAAAAAGAAAATCCATGAAGGGGCAAGAGAAGTGAAAAAACTTGGGTGTTTTCACTGCAATAAAGTAGGCTACAGGATGTTGCAGTGTTGGTGGTTTAGAAAAAATCACTGGGGAAAACAGATTTCAACAAACGATGAGCCCATCAATTTTGTTGAAATGGTAAAGGAAAACACAAAGGAAGCTCAAAAATCTGCAAATAAAAAAGTATAACCTGATGAGGGGTTGCTTGAGAAGAAAGTACCAGAAATCTTTAAAGAGTTTGCCTGCATGAGTAAGGTTTAGATCACAGCACATTGCAGCACAGGGTCCTTTGGCCCTCAATGTTGCACCGATCTGTGGAACCAATCTGAAGCCTATCTAACCTACACTATTCCAGTCTCATCCATATTAGAGTGATGCTGGAAAAGCACAGCAGGTCAGGCAGCATCCGAAGAGCAGGAAAATCGACGTTTTGGGCAAAAGCCCAATTTTCCTGCTCCTCGGATGCTGCCTGGCCTGCTTTGCTTTTCCAGCACCACTCTAATCTCCAGCATCTGCAGTACCCATTTTGCTATTCCCATCCATATGCCTATCCAATGACAAAATTAAATGCCCTTAAAGTTGGCAAGTATACTACGGTTGCAGGCAGTGCATTCCATGCCCCTACTACTGAGTATAGAACCTACCTTTGACATCTGTCCTATACCTATCACCCCTCAATTTAAAGCTGTGTCCCCTCGTGCTAGCCATCGCCATCCAAGGAAAAAGACTATCACTGTTGACCGTATCTAACCCTCTGATTATCTTCTTTTTCTCAATTAAGTCACCTCTCAACCACCTTCTCTCTCACGAAAACAACCTCACCTCC
The DNA here is from genome assembly GCF_037043375.1 of Chiloscyllium plagiosum. NCBI lineage: Eukaryota > Metazoa > Chordata > Chondrichthyes > Orectolobiformes > Hemiscylliidae > Chiloscyllium > Chiloscyllium plagiosum. The sequence continues at coordinate 4,158,893 of NW_028270176.1, forward strand.
CTCAGACTTTCCTTGTGAGACCTTCCCTCCATATCAGGCAACATCCTAATAAATCTCCTCTAAACCCTTTCCAAAGCTTCCATGTCCTTCCTATAATGATTAGATTTTTTTTAGATTAGATTTCTTACAGGATGGAAATAGGCCCTTCGGCCCAACAAGTCCACACCGACCCTGTGAAGAGTAACCCACCCAGACCCATTACCCCTGACTAATGCACCTAACAATATGGGCAATTTAGCATGGCCCATTCACCTGACCTGCACAGCTTTGTGACTGTGGGTGGAAACCAGAGCATCTGGAGGACGACATGGGGAGAATGTGCAAACTCCACACAGACAGTTGCCCAAGGCTGGAATCAAACCTGGGACCCTGCTGCTGTGAGGCAACAGTGCTAACCACTGAGCCACCGTGACGCCCCACGTAATACAATGACCAGAACTGTACGCAATACTCCAAATGCGGCCACACCAGAGTTTTGTACAGCAGCAGCATGATCTCATAGTTCCGAAACTCAATCCCTCTAACAATAGGAGCTAACACACCATATACCTTCTTAGCAACCCTATCAACCTGGGTGGCAACTTTCAAGGATCTATGCAAGTGGACACCGAGATCGCTCTGCTGATTTACAGTGGACCCAAAACAGATCCTTTTGGTACCCCACTAGTAACTAAAATCTAGGATGAATATTTCCCATCAACAACCACCTTTCAGCTTTCAGCTAGCCAATTTCTGATCCAAACTGCTAAATCACCCTCATTCCTTTGCCTCTATTTTGTGCAATAGCTTACCATGGGAACCTTTATCAAATGCCTTACTGAAATCCATATACACCACATCAACGGCTTTACCCTCATCCACCTGTTTGGTCACCTTCTCAAACAATTCAATAAGATTTGTGAGGCACGACCTACCCTTCACAAAACTGTGTTGACTATCCATAATCAACTTATTCATTTCTAGATGATGATCAATCCTATCTCTTATAACTCTTTCCAATACTTTGCCCACATCGAAGTAAGGCTCACTGGCCTATAATTACCAGGGTTGTCTCTACTCCCCTTCTTGAACTAGGGGACAACATTCGTTATCTTCCAGTCTCTGGCACTGCTCTTGTGGACAATGATCACATGAAGATCAAAGGCTCAGAAATCTCCACCTTGGCTTCCCAGAGAATCGTAGAATAAATCCCATCCAGCCAAGGGGACTTAAATCTGTTTTCACACTTTCCAGAATGGCTAACACCGCTTCCTTATGCACTTCAATCCCACCCAGTCTAGTAGCCTGTATCTCAGTATTCTCCTCAACCACATTGTCTTTTTCCAGTGTGAATTCTGACAAAAAGTATTCATTTTTTGTTTCCCCTATTTCCTCTGACTCCACGCACAACTTCTCACTACTATGCTTGATTGGCCCTAATCTGAATCTAGTCATTCTTTTATTCCTGATATACCTGTAGAAAGACTAGAGAGGTTTTCCTTGACCATATTCACCAATGACTTCTCATGTCCTCTCCTGGCTCTGCTTAGCTCTCTCTTTAAGGCTTTCCTGGTTAACTTGTATCTCTCAAGCATATTAACTGAGCCTTCACGTCTCATCCAAACATAAGCCTTCTTCTTTCTCTTGGCAAGAGATTCAACTTCTTAGTAAACCTGTGTTCGGCAACTTCCTACCTGCCTGACAGGTACATACTTATCAAGGACACGCACTAGCTGGCCCTTGAATAAGCTCCACATTTAAACTGTGCCCATCCCCAACACTTTCCTTCCCCATCCTTTGCATCCTAAATCTTGCTTAATTGCATTGTAATTGCCTTTTCCCCCATTATAACTTTTATCCTATGGTATATACTTATCCCTTTCCATTGCTAAAGTAAACATAACCAAATTGCGGTCGCTATCACCAAAATGCTCACCAGTCTCCAAATCTAACACCTGGCCTGGTTCTTTCCCCAGTATCAAATCCAGTGTGGCCTCGCCCCTTGTTGACTTGTCTACGTACTGTGTCATGAAACCTTCCTGTACACATTGGACAACAGGTGACCCATCTAAAGTACTTGAACTATAGCATTCCGAATCAATATTTGGAAAGTTAAAGTCCCCCATAACAACTACCCTGTCACTCTTGTTCCTATAGAGGATCATCTTTGCTATCCTTTCCTCGACATCTCTGGAACTATTTGGAGGCCTTTAGAAAACTCCCAACTGGATGACCTCTTCTTTCCTGTTTCTAATCTCAACCTGTACAATCCCAGTAGAGGAGTCCTCCAGCATCCTTTCTGTAATTATAACACTGTCCTTGACTAACAGTGCCCCACCAATCCGTCTTTTACCATTTTCTCTGTTCTTACTGAAACATCTAAATCCCGGAACCTGCAATAACCATTCCTGTCCCTGCTCTACCCATGTCTCTGAAAGGGCCACAGCATCCAAACCCATGCTGCACCTTATTCCGGATGCACCTGGTGTTGAAGTAGACACACGTCAAACCAACTGTTTGCCTGCCAGCGCCGTTTTGCGAGCTTGAAATCTCAGTTCTGACTTCATTAGTCGTATCCTCCCGTATATCGAAAAACAATTTCAGTTCCCTCTGCCAAATTAGTTTAAACCCATCCGAAGAGCATTAACAAATTTCCCCTCCCAGATATTGGTATCTCTCTGGTTCAAGTGAAGACCTTCCTGTTTGGAGAGGTCCCACCTACCCCAGAATGAGCCCCAGTTATCCAGGCATCCAAAATCCTCCCTCCTGCACCATCCCTGTAGACAAGTGTTCAACTCCTTTCTCTCCCTATTTCTTGCTTCACGTGGCACAGACAACAAACCAGAGGTAACAACTCTGTTCTAGCTCTAAGCTTCCACCCTAGCTCCCTGAATTTATGCTTTAAATCCCCACCTTTCTTCCTATCTATGTCGTTGGTGCCTATGTGGACCACGACTTGGGGTTGCTCCCCTCCCCTTCAAGGATTCTGAAAACATGATCAAAGACATCACAAACCCTGGCACCTGGGGCAACACACCAAATGTGAGTCCCTCTCGCTCCCACAGAACCTCCTATCTACCCCCCCTAACTATGGAGTCCCTAATGACTAATGCTTTGCTCCTCTTCCCCCTTCCATTCTGAGCAACAGGGACAGACTCTGTGAAGAGATCTGTGCCCATTGCTTATCCCTGCTCAGTCGTTTCCCCCCCCCCCACCTCCCAACAGTATTTAAAACGGTACACATGTTGTTGAGAAGAATGGCCACAGGGGATCCTTGCACTGCCTGGCGGTTCCCTTTCCGTCCCCTGACGGTAACCCATATACTTTCTTCTTTTTAATTGAGGTGTGACTACCTTGTAACTCCTCTCAATAACCCCCTCCATCTCCCAAATGATCCGAAGTTCATCCAGCTCCTGTTCCCTAACATGGTTTTCGAGGAGCTGGAGTTGGGAGCACTTCCCACAGATGCAGTCAGCAGAGACACTACTGGTTACCCTTACCTCCCACATAATGCAGGAGAAACATTCAACTACACTAACCTCCATTCCCAACAAGACTACTAAAAAATTTTTAAAAAAAAGTCAACTTATCAATTTGCAAGGTTTGTGGCTCAGGTTGAGGTTTAGGGTGTAGGTTTGCTCACTGAGCTGTAGGTTTGATATCCAGACGTTTCATTACCTGGCTAGGTAACATCATCAGTGGCGACCTCCAAGTGAAGCGAAGCTGTTGTCTCCTGCTTTCTATTTATATGGAAAATAAATAGAAAGCAGGAGACAACAGCTTCGTTTCACTTGGAGGTCGCCACTGATGATGTTACCTAGCCAGGTAATGAAACGTCTGGATATCAAACCTACAGCTCAGCGAGCAAACCTACACCCTTACCAATTGGCGCACAGAACCTTGTTTTTGATTAGAGTTGAAGGATGGGTGGGAGACGCTACCTGAGTACTGTTTTGAGTAAAGCAACCACCCAAATTTAAAGCCTCACTTACCCAGCAGTCCTGAGCCTGCTCCTGCTCAGTGGGCACTCTGCCTATACCCAAGGTATATCTTTTACAATTTACCTTCCCGTCGGGCCTCTGTTCCTCGCTGTTGCTCCTTCCACTCCAACTACTGCTGAAAAAAAGTGAAGAAAGTTTACTTGTATGCCAGGAGGAACAGGTAAATAAATAAAAAGTATAAAAAGACATGGAAACACGTTACTCTTTGATGTTAGATGAGGAGATAAGTAATTCAGATGGAGTATTGCCATAAATGTACTAAGTGGTCAGAATAGCAGTGTTCCATTACAAATGCGAGGGTGGAGAGTCTGGCAAAAGTGAAATATTGTTAGGAGTAAGAGAGAAATTCTTGGTTCCAGAATTTTGCCCTTGGTAATGATATAGCTTGATCACAGGTGGGAGTGATTCCTTCTGTATTTGGAAAGCCAGTGGAAAATTAGGCAACTGAGGCATTACAAGAAGTATATCCCGGAATGTTTCCTGACTCTGTGATAACAAGGTTGCAAAACCAAAAGTGGAAATATGAAGAGAAATCAAAGAGTAAAGATAAGGAAGTTGAAGTTTATGAGATACCAAGTTGGAACAAATGCTTGAGGAAAAAGTAACAAGAACAAGTGGAGAAAAAAGTGGATGTTTTTAGTTCCAAGAAAACAACTAAATAACAGAAAGAAGAAAACTAAAGCAATTTATCAAAAATTTGAGTGCATCCCTGAATGTTACTATCATCAAACTGACATTTTGCTGAGGAAATGGAGACCATCACATATTCAGACGGATGAGAAATAGGCAGAAGTTCATCAAATGTATTACTGTGAATTATAGTAATAAGGTGTACGAGAAGTTCATGAATTACTAGTAGGAGGTAAAATACATTTTTATTGGTTTGGACTGTGTAAGGATGTAGTTGAAATTTTCTGGACATACCTTACATGTCAGGTAATTGGAATACCTCAGGCTGTGATTAAACCAGCACCCTTAATACCCATTCCCGCATTTGAGGAACCTTTTACAGGAGTCTTAATCGATTGCTTAGGACCCTTACATAAAACAAATAGTGTGAGTCAGTATTTGTTGACCAGAATGGATATGTCTACAACATTTTCTGGATACGGATTACCCACAGAAATACCATCGGATGAAAGGTCAAATTTGACATCAGTTATTCAAAAAAGTTTTGGATAGCTGAGGAATAAAACAATTCAAAGCCACTGCATGCTGTCCAAAATTGCAGGGAACATTAGAACCTGGCATCAAAATTTAAAGACCACAATGAGAGGTTATAGATTATTTACAGTGTGGAGACAGGCCCAACAAGTCCACACCAAACCGCCGAAGCACAACCCACCCAGACCCATTCCCCTACATTTACCCCTTCACCAAACACTACAGGTGAATCTGTGGCGGATATGGAAGTTTCCTTTGGGGCCTTGGAGGGAGGTGAGAGGGGAGGTGTGGGCGCAAGTCTTGCACCTCCTGCGGTTGCAGGGGAAGGTGCCGGGAGTGGAGGTTGGGTTGGTGGGGGGTGTGGATCTGACGAGGGAGTCACGGAGGGAGTGGTCTTTACGGAATGCTGATAGGGGAGGGGAGGGAAATATATCCTTGGTGGTGGGGTCCGTTTGGAGGTAGCGGAAATGACGGCGGATGATGCGCTGTACGTGGAGATTGGTGGGGTAGTAGGTGAGGACCAGTGGGGTTCTGTCCTGGTGGCGGTTGGAGGGGCGGGGTTCAAGGGCGGAGGATCGGGAAGTGGAAGAGATGCGGTGGAGGGCATCGTCGATCACGTCGGGGGGGAAATTGCGGTCCTTGAAGAAGGAGGCCATCTGGGATGTGCGTTTTTGGAACTGGTCCTCCTGGGAGCAGATGTGGCGGAGTCGAAGGAATTGGGAGAATGGGATGGCGTTTTTGCAGGGGGCAGGATGGGAGGAGGTGTAGTCCAGGTAGCTGTGGGAGTCGGTCGGTTTGTAGTAGATGTCCGTGTTGATCCGGTCGCCTGAGATGGAAATAGAAAGGTCGAGGAAGGGGAGGGAGGAATCTGAGACTGTCCAGGTGAATTTGAGGTCGGGGTGGAAGGTGTTGGTGAAGTGGATGAACTGTTCCACCTCCTCGTGGGAGTACGAGGCGGCGCCGATACAGTCATCGATGTAGCGGAGGAAAAGGTGGGGGGTGGGGCCAGTGAAGTTGCGGAAGATGGATTGTTCCACATACCCTACGAAGAGGCAGGCATAGCTGGGGCCCATGCGGGTGCCCATGGCTACTCCTTTCGTTGTTCAGGGTGAGGACCAGTTCAGTCAGTCGAAGGAGGGTGTCAGTGGAAGGGTACTGTTCGGTACGGCGGGAAAGGAAGAAGCGGAGGGCTTTGAGTCCAGTCCAGTCAGTCGAAGGAGGGTGTCAGTGGAAGGGTACTGCCAGTTCAGTCAGTCGAAGGAGGGTGTCAGTGGAAGGGTACTGTCCAGTTCAGTCAGTCGAAGGAGGGTGTCAGTGGAAGGGTACTGTCAGTTCAGTCAGTCGAAGGAGGGTGTCAGTGGAAGGGTACTCCTCACCCTGAACAACTTCTCTTTCCAATCCTCCCACTTCCTCCAAACGAAAGGAGTAGCCATGGGCACCCGCATGGGCCCCAGCTATGCCTGCCTCTTCGTAGGATATGTGGAACAATCCATCTTCCGCAACTACACTGGCCCCACCCCCCACCTTTTCCTCCGCTACATCGATGACTGTATCGGCGCCGCCTCGTGCTCCCACGAGGAGGTGGAACAGTTCATCCACTTCACCAACACCTTCCACCCCGACCTCAAATTCACCTGGACAGTCTCAGATTCCTCCCTCCCCTTCCTCGACCTTTCCATTTCCATCTCAGGCGACCGGATCAACACGGACATCTACTACAAACCGACCGACTCCCACAGCTACCTGGACTACACCTCCTCCCATCCTGCCCCCTGCAAAAACGCCATCTCATTCTCCCAATTCCTTCGACTCCGCCGCATCTGCTCCCAGGAGGACCAGTTCCAAAAACGCACATCCCAGATGGCCTCCTTCTTCAAGGACCGCAATTTCCCCCCCGACGTGATCGACGATGCCCTCCACCGCATCTCTTCCACTTCCCGATCCTCCGACCTTGAACCCCGCCCCTCCAACCGCCACCAGGACAGAACCCCACTGGTCCTCACCTACCACCCCACTAACCTCCATGTACAGCGCATCATCCGCCGTCATTTCCGCCACCTCCAAACGGACCCCACCACCAAGGATATATTTCCCTCCCCTCCCCTATCAGCATTCCGTAAAGACCACTCCCTCCGTGACTCCCTCGTCAGATCCACACCCCCCACCAACCCAACCTCCACTCCCGGCACCTTCCCCTGCAACCGCAGGAGGTGCAAGACTTGCGCCCACACCTCCCCTCTCACCTCCCTCCAAGGCCCCAAAGGAAACTTCCATATCCGCCACAGATTCACCTGTACCTCCACACATATCATCTATTGCATCCTCTGTACCCGATGTGGCCTCCTCTATATTGGGGAGACAGGCCGCCTACTTGCGGAGCGTTTCAGAGAACACCTCTGGGACACCTGGACCAACCAACCCAACCACCCTGTAGCTCAACATTTCAATTCCCCCTCCCACTCCACCAAGGATATGCAGGTCTTTGGACTCCTCCATCGTCAGACCACAGCGAAACGACGGTTGGAGGAAGAACGTCTCATCTTCCGGCTAGGAACCCTCCAACCACAAGGGATGAACTCGGATTTCACCAGTTTCCTCATTTCCCCTCCCCCCAGCCTGTCTCAGTCAAATCCATCAAATTCAGCACCGCCTCCCTAACCTGCAATCTTCTTCCCGACCTCTCCGCCCCCACCCCAATCTGTCCTATCACCCTCACCTTGACCTTTTTCCACCTATCACATTTCCGACGCCCCTCCCCCAAGTCCCTCCTCCCTATCTTTTATCTTAGCCTGCTGGACAAACTTTCCTCATTCCTGAAGAAGGGCTAATGCCCGAAACGTCGATTCTCCTGTTCCCTAGATGCTGCCTGACCTGCTGCGCTTCTCCAGCAACACATTTCCATCTCTGATCTCCAGCATCTGCAGACCTCATTTTCTCTCCTAACACTACAGGCAATTTAACATGGCCAATTCACCTTACCTGTACATTTTTGGAGTGTGGGAGGAAACCCACGCAGACACAAGGAGAACTTGCAAACTCAACACAGAGTCGCCTGAGGCGGGAACTGAACCTGGGTCTCTGGCACTGTGAGGCAGCAGTGCTAACCACTGTGCAGCCGTGCAGCCCATATAGTTAAGACTATCCAGAGAATTGGAATCAAGGAATTCTGTTTGTATATTTTGTAATTAGGAATGCACTTAATGAATTAACTAAATTCATTTGAAGTAGTTTGGGGCAAGAGGTGAAATGACGACTGAAATAAATGAAGAAGAAATTGATGAGTCAGAGTTGTGAGACCACATATTTGTACACTTTCAAATTTAGGAAAAGGATAAATAGAGTGGGTGAGTTGGTAAACAGCATTTGAACATAGCACAGCATGTGATGAAACAGGAAGCAGAAAATAAATCAAAAGTGTGCAATTTTGCAAATGGAGGTAAAGGGTTAATATTACTCCATGAGGCGTAAGCATTTAAAGTCAAAAAGTGTGGTGCCACCTTATCCCAGATCCAATCTTTCAACTCAGCACCACCCTCTTGAACTGTCCTGCCTATCCAGCTTCCTGCCCACCTATCCGCTCTCCACCCTCCTTTACAACCTATCCCCATCACCCCCCCCCCCACTTCCAGCTACCTATCACATTCCTAGCTACCTTAAACCCCAGCCCCAGTGCCTCCAACTTATCTCTCAGCCCCCTTATGCCCCCAATTCCTGAAAAAGAGCTTATGCTTGAAACGTCAACTCTCTTGCTCCTTGGATACTACTTGACCGACTGTGCTTTTCCAGCACCACAGTCTCGACTCTGATCTCCAGCATCTGCAGTCCTTACTTTTTCCTAGTAGTAAACCTTTAAAGTCAAGGTTTAGTGGATTTTATCAGATTGAAAGGAAATTAAGGTGACAAGAATACTGTATAGAAAGAAATCTCACAGAATGTGTCATGTGAACATGCTCAAAAGTTATTTTGATAGTACTGCAGCAACCTGAAAAAAAATCCTGATGCCCTGTTTTCTGTTGATTCATGAATACTTTATGAAAATAGATAAAATGCCCTCAGCACCATGTGATCTTGTCTTTGTGGATTAACCTTTTGTGCAGAACCTTTTGAAATTCAAGCTAAATTCCATCTATGTAAGCTCTTCATTCACTTTGCTTGTTGCATCTTCAAAGAACACCACCAAATTAGCCAGTCATGATTTACCCCTCATAAAACCATGCAGACTCTGATGGTTAGAGTTTTGACTTTAGGCTTGAATACTTCTTTAATGATGGACTCTAAAAATTTCCCAATGTCAGATGCTAAACGAACTGGTCTATTGTTTTCTACTTTCTGCCTCCCTCACTTTTTGAATATTTGAAATATATTAGCACTTTCCAATCTACAGCCTTCAGAATATGGAATGCCTTAGTTTTTCTCTTTGTTTTATTATTAACTTCATTTCTTATCTGTGGATTTTTTTCCCTTTTGTTTAACCTTTCTTCATTACTGAAATATGTTTTTGTTGGGAAAAACTCAATGTTTTCTTAAACACCTGCCACTGTTTGTCATTGGTCCAACCTTTTAGTCTTCCTGCCTAGTCACGAGGGGTAAATCTATCCCCATATTTATGTAATTACCTTTGTTTAATTCCAGAATGCTGTTACGGGACTCCAATTTGTTGCCTTCAAACAGAATTCATAATTCGAGCATACTATGATTCCCATTCCCTAGAGAATCAATCACTGAGATACTTAATTAGTCCCATTGCATTACACAATCCCAAACCCAGAATAACTTCATCTCTAATAGGTTCTCTGACATATTGCTCCAAGAAACAAGCTCTAAGATCTTCAATGAATTCTTGCCCAAGGAAACTCCAGACAATTTTCTGTTTCTTGGGCTGTAGCTGGATTTCATTTCTCCATGAATTGAACTGGCTGGGCCTGCGTTTTATTGTACTGTTTCTCATTTGGAAGCGGCACTCCCATAACCTGCTGTTTTAACCCACTGGATCAGCTGTTTGCATGCTTTTTTTCTTGCCCAGAAGTATTTATCCCCTCCCCACTGTTTTACATCGTCTGGACCACATTTTGTACACTTTCTCGTTGTGAGAATGCATTACATTCACCAACGGATTTAACTCGCTAGGCATTCCTGTCTCTGTGCTGCTTTTCACATCCCCTCTGCACTCCCTTCCCGTGTAGTTTTATCTTCCTGGGTCTGCTTCTGGCCATGCTGTTTCTGGCTCTAAAGTTGTACTCCTTTCTTTTCCACCCACACTCTTTTAACTCATGGGGGCCTACCTCTATCCGCACTCTTTCCATTCTCAAGCTTTAAACCTTTCCCAGTGAGGGAGTATTTCAGTCATTGTGATGACAAAACCTGAGGAATTAAGTTTCTTGTGGAGAAGGAAGTGTTGTGGAATGAGAAGAGTGTATGTTCTTGAAATAAGAGGGGATACTGTCCAAGTAGGCTGAGAACGCATTACTTCTGGGTTCTTCTAGAGAAGAACTGTGGGACAGGGGCATTCAAAATAGAATTGGGAAAACAACAGACCCAAAGTGTTCCCTTTCCTGAGTAATGTAGGAACAGCAAGTGCAGAGAACTCTGGATGTATAGAAATACATACAAGGTTGAAGAAGGAGGAAAATAATGGTTTTTAAGAGGTAGAAACAAAAGACATCTATGGAGGTCCAGGTGGAATATTGAAAGCCCAGAGGGGAAATTGAGGTCGACTGGAAAGCAAAGAGGGGCAGAACATTGGGGGATAAGGATGGAGAGAATCCCAAGAAATTGAAAAAGGTTAGAATGGGGAAGATGTTTTACTGCAAAAAAAAACTGCACATGTTGGAAATGTGAAGGAAAAAGAGAAATTGATGAAAAAACTCAGCAAGTGTGAGAGCACCTGTGGAGAGAAAGCAGAGTTCACCTTTCCAAAACGTTTGTGAAACTGCCAAGTTTCTCCATCAGTTTCTGGTTTTGTTATTACTGCATGTTGTTGAGCAGCTCAGAGTGGTACAGAGGTCATTAGATTTCAAGCTGTTGATAAGAACAAAAGATGTTGGAGGTTACAAGCTGGTCAGTTGCGTATGTAATTAGCTCCAGGGCAGCGTGTTGTCTACAACACTGTTTTAACTAGGTACTACCTGCATATACATTTTAAATCATAAACCTTTCTTAATAGAATTGAATCGGAATGAGTGAAAAGTCTAAAGAATTCCTCAGCGTTATTTGCTTTTGAGACAGATAGTTCACTAACCTATTCCCCCCCCCCCCCCCCGAAAGACTTCCTTGGTGTGTAACATATTTTAAGGCAAATCAAACTCCACAACATCTTGATTTGATTCCTCATTCTGTAGTACAGTAACTAACACCTGTTTCTCCAGTTCCTTCTCTCTCTTATAATAAGGTTTCAACATATTCACATGACATACCCGATCCAGATATTTTTTTTCCATATCTGGCATCTTTGTCAGATAGTTTACCTAACTCAACTTTTTCTCAATTTCAATAGGGGCCACTAAACCTGGATTTGAAGGGATCTGCTACCACTGAGAACAATACTAATAAGTCATCCCGATGGGAAATATCCACATTTCAGAGTTTTTATCTGCCATCCTGCTTAGTTCTATGCTGTGCCCTCTTCAGGTGCTGCTTAGCTAACTCACTCACCCGATTTAATCTCTCCCTCACCTCAGATACATAATCCGAATGTGGGATCACCGACTTTGGTCCTGTCAATTTCTTTTTAATTAATTTCAAAGGGCCTCTCCCTTCATGTCTGAACATTACCTCAAAGGGAGTAAACTGAGTAGATTCAATCCAGAAATCTCTAATAGCCAAGAATACAAGTACAATACTGAAAATGTGTTGCTGGAAAAGCACAGCAGGTCAGGCAGCATCCAAGGAACAGGAGAATCGACGTTTCGGGCATAAGCCCTTCTTCAGGGGCTCATGCCCGAAACGTCGATTCTCCTGTTCCTTGGATGCTGCCTGACCTGCTGTGCTTTTCCAGCAACACATTTTCAGCTCTGATCTCCAGCATCTGCAGTCCTCACTTTCTCCTACAAGTACAATACCTTTATCCCAATCATTTGGGTGACCCTGACAATATGCTCTAAATATGGTCTCCAGGGTCTGAAGCGACCTTTCCAAAGCTCCCTGGGATTTAGGATGACATACACTTGAGTTAATTGCTGCATACCCAAGCTATCCATGACTTCCTTGAACAGACTAGCAGTAAAAATATACCCTTGCCCACAGAGGCAAAGTCTTAATAGAGATCAGGCACTAACTCCATACCCAGCCCTTTCCGAGGCTATGCACTGTCCTGCAAGTCCTTGACTGTTCTTTTGGGGTTTCCTTTACAACTTTCACAGATTCTAGTGGCTTTACTCCTTTTATCACATCTTTTCCCACAATGCCTTTTATTAATGAGCATTACTGTGACTTAGGTGTCCCACCTTCTGGCAGTGAAAACATATTTTCCCTTTGCACATCTTAACCCACTGGCACTGTAATTTTCTGTTTCCCACTCCATTTTCGGGAAAAAATCTGAGGCCTTTAACTTCCTTTTCATCCTCTTGGACTTCATTTTTAACCTGTGGCAAATAATGAGCAGTGTGTTCTATGTTTTGTTGTGTCGGATCTCCCATTCCCCTAATTTCTCTTCCTCACAGGATGAAATTCTTCCTGGAAGCTAAGTTTTGCCTTATGCGCCAATGTATGTTAATCTGCCATCTCTGCCACTCTTCTCATTTCTTGAACTTTCTGTTCATCCGCATGAATTCTTATCATCTCTGGAAGTGAGTTTTTAAACTTCTCTAGCAAAATAATCTCTCTTACAGCCTCATGGTCTTATGTATTTTTATGGCCTGCGCGAAAATATCGAAATCACTACGTTTAATTCTCTTGAACTCAACAGAAGTCTGACCTAGTTCTTTCTTTATGTTTCTGTGTCTATACGCTTCTGGTACCAATTCATAAGAACTCCAAATCGCGTGTTTGACATCTTCATAATTTCTTGACCCCTCACCTGACAGCGCTGCAAATACAGCACTAGCTCCGCCTACCAGATACTCTAAACTAGCATTACCACAAGTTGTTTGACCACTCCATCCGCCCAGTCAATTTTACAAATTTAATAAAGAAGGCTTCGACATTTTTCTCATCAAAATGCAGCAGCATGTTCACGTAGTTGTATATACCACCTCCTCTTTTCATCCTGTTAACTTGACTTTACTGATTAATTTGCAAATTCTGAAGTTCAGATTCTCTCTTCCTTTCTCTTTCTTCTCTCTCTCGTTCTCTCTCATTTTCATTTCTCTCTTTTTGCTCAGCATGTAGGATTAAGGAAAACCCCAAGGCATTCTACACTTATGTGAGGAACAAGAGGATGGCCAGAGTGAAGTTAAGGTTATTTAGGGATAGAACATAGAGCATAGAAAAGCACAGCGCAGAACAGGCCCTTAGACCCACGCTGTTGTGCCGAGGTTTAATCCTAATGTAAAATATAATAACTTAACCTACGCACCCCTCAACTCACTGCTAGTGGAGGAAAATTGTGTCTGGAGTTGGAGGAGATGGGGAGGTCCTTAATGAATATTTTGCTTCAGTCTTAACTAGTGTCAGGGATCTTGTCTTTTGTGAGGACAGTGTGAAGCATATTGATTTGCTTGAACAGGTTGGTGTTAAGAAGGAGGGTGTGTTGAAAAGTTTGAAAAACATGAGAAAGCATAAGCTCCCTGGGACAGATGGGATATACCCAAGGTTATGACAGGAAGTGAGGGAAGGTATTGTTACAACTTTGGCGATGAGCTTTGTGTCCTCATTGTCCACTGGAGTAGTGCCAGATGATTGGAGTGTGGCCAATTTTATTCCCTTGTTCAAGAAATGGAATGTGGATAATCCTAAGAGTTACAAACCAATCATCTGTTGGAGGCAAATTATTGGAGAGTATTCTGAGAGTCAGGATTTATAAATATTTGGAAAACCATAGTTTGATTAGAGATAGTCAGCATTGGCTTTGTAAGGGCAGGTCATGTATCATATGTCTTATTAAATCATTTAAAGATGTGACAAAACACATTGAAGAAGATAGACCGGTAGATGTGGTCTACATGAATTTTAGCCAGGTAATCAATAAAGTTTCCCATGGTAGGCTCATTCAGAAAGGAAAGATGCATGGGATACAGAGAAATGTGACTGTTTGGATACAGAGTTGGCTGGCCCATAGAAGACAGAAGGCAGTAGAAGATGGAAAGTAGTCAGCCTGGAGCTTGGTGACCAGGGATCTGTTCTGTGACAGCGACTGTTTATGGTTTTTGTATATGACTTGGATGAGGAAGTGGAAGAGTGGGTTCGTAAGGTAGCTGATGACATGAAGGTTGGTGGAGAGTGCAGTGGGCTGTTGTAGGCTGTTGTCAATGGGATATTGACAGAATGTAAAAACTGAGCTGAGAAGTGGCTGATGGAGTTCAAACTGAAAAAGTGTGAAATGATTCATTTTGGAAGGTTAAATTTGAATGCAGACTGCAGGGTTAAAGGCAGGATTCTTGGCAGTGTGGAGGCACTGAGGCATCTTGGGGTCCATGCCCAATAGATCCCTCAAAGTCTCCACCCAAGTTGATAAGGTTGTTAAGAAGGCATATGGTGTGTTAGCTTTCATTAGCAGGGGAATTGATTTTAAGACAGCAAGGTTATGCTGCAGCTCTATAAAGCCCTGGTTGGACCACACTTGGAATATTGTGTTCAGTTCTTGTTGCCACATTATAAGAAGGATGTGGAACCTTTAAAGAGAGTGCAGAGGAGATTTACCAGGATGCTGCCTGGACTGGAGTGCATGTCTTATGAAGACAGGGTGTGGGAGTTAGGGCTTTTTTCATTGGAGTGAAGCAGCGTGAGAGGTGACTTGATGGATGTGCACAAGTTGATGAGAGGCATACATAGAGTGAATAGTTAGAGACTTTTTCCTAAGGCAGAAATGGCTATCACAACGGGCATAATTTTAAGGTGATTGGAAGAAGGTTAAGGGGAGATGTCAGAGGTAGGTTCTTTACACAGAGAGTGGTGGATGTGTGGAATGCACTGCCAGCAGATTTATTGGGTACATTGAAGCGACTTTCGATAAACACTTAAATTATAGCAAAATGTAGGGTGTGTAGGTTAGTTTGATCTTAAAGCAGAATGAAAGGTCGGCACAACATCATAGGCCAAAGGGCCTGTACTGTACTGTCCTGTTCTATGTTCTATGAGACTGAGGGGGGACTTCATAGAGGTGTATAAGATCATGAGATATGGATAGGGTGAATACATTTAGTCTTTTTCCCAGGGTTAGGGGATCAAGGACTACAGGACATCAGTTTAAGGTTAGAGAGGAAAGAGAAAAGGGAACTCAAGGGGCAACGTTTTGTTACACAGAGGATGGTAAGTCTATGGAATGAGCTGCCAACAGAAGTGGTTGAGGCGGGTCCATTAACCACATTCAAAAGATATTTGGACAAATACATGGATAGAAAAGGTTTAGAAGGATATGGGCCAAATGCAGGGAACGGGGTTAGTGTAGACAGAAATATTGGTTGTTATGGACTGGTTTGGGCTAAAGGGCATGTCTCCAGCTGGAGGATTCTATGACTCTTTTGTTTCGGGTGTGGAATTCAGTTGATTTTAACAGGGTGTGCCTTGTGTCATAATAGCTCTTTCAGTCACAAAGAGTTTCCTGGGGGTGGAAGAATTTTACAGGAATTTTACAGAAAGTGACCAAGGCAAAGCTTTTGGAATTGGCAGACCAGCTGGAGTTGGGGTTACTTTTGTCCATGTGAAAAGTGGTGGTGGTGGGGGGGTTAATTGCAGCAATATTGTAACATTAACAATTGCTGGAAATTAGAAAGACAATTATTTTCAAAGAGTGTAAAAATTCACTTCCTGAATTACTGAGAACTTGTGCGGAAGAGCAGAGAGAGTTAAAATTGCAAGGATAGCAGTGGAGATGGCCAATAATTAGGAGATGGTTCAGAAATCAATTTTTGGCTTCCAACATCAATTTCAATCTGTGAGGGCTGGAAACTGGAAAGAGAAATCATCAGGTGGTAAGAGAAAATAAGTTCTCATTGAAGATGGTAAAGTTGGTTTACCACAGGGTAAAAAGAACAGCTCTTCTTTGCTGCCCCTTATTACCCTACAGCCCCTTGTAAAAAAGTAAACTGGTCAAACTCAAATTCAACTCTGTTCAATGACACAATCTCCACAGCTCTCGAGGGAAGGGAATTTCAAGGAACTGATGAGACACAATGAAAATATTCTTCCTCCTATCCCTCTGAAGTAGATGCAAGGAGGATGGTCATCAGGTACATGTTAGCATTTAGTCCCATTAGATCTTCTAATAGTTTTTCCCTCTTGCGTTTGTTTGAAATTGCTACACACACACACCACACATACACAGACTCACACTGTCTCACACACACACACACTCTCTCACACACACACTCTCTCACACACACACACACCACACACATAGACATACTCTCTCACACACACACAGACCACACACACACCACACACAATCACACACACCACACAACCACACACTCTCTCACACTCTCTCACACATACACACACACACCACACACACTCTGTCACACTCACACACACACTCTCTCTCTCACACACATACACACACACTCTCTCTCTCTCACTCACACACACACTCTCTCACACTCACACTCACACACACTCTCTCTCTCTCTCTCACACTCACACACACATACACACACACTCTCTCACACACACACACACACACAGTTCTTCAGATTTTTTTGCATCTACTGGAAAGACATCAAAATACTTGTCAGCTGTACCCTTTGCCAGTTTGCCCTTGAAGAGATGAATTCTTACTTCAGCTACTTTTATCCTTTTCTCTGTATATACTAGAAACTTGTACTACTTTTTAAATATCTCTTACCAGTTTTTTTCTCAAATTCTAATATGCCTCATACATTTTTGTCATTTAAAAAAAAATCACAATCTTCTGAGCTATCACTAATCTCCACAGCACCGCCTTTTCATTCAGATAACATTTTTACCTTCTAGTGAGCCAGAGAAGGTGTACCCTGACTGTGTGTCTTAAACCTTTCAATGAAACCGATCCTTGCTGAGACTTATAAAATATCTATTCAAATACAACACTGATTCTCCATTATCGTACCTTTTAAACTAATCTTCCAATTCCACTTTAGCCAACTCAGCTTAGTCTTCATGCCTTGATTTAAGCCTCTACCTTCAGACTCATGTTTCACATTCCCATAATTAATGTGAAATTTTATCATGTATTGATCATTCTTACTAAGAGGGTGTTTTATTTATAATATGATTCATTGATAGGAAGTAAAAATTACCAGGTTTAAGACACACAGTCAGTTATTCATTCGGTTCTAGGACCAGTCATGATACTTGAACACATATTCTGAACTCTCAGGTTACCTCTGCCAATTTATCTTTTTTTCCCAGTCTATACTATGATTAAGATCTTCCATGATTATTTCCTAACTTTTGTTAAGCTCCATTAATTTTCCTGCATAATCCAACTTGCACAGCAATTAATGTCAGGGTCCTATTAACCACTCCCAACAGCGTCTTGTTTCCATGCAAATTCAATGTCAATACAAATTGATATTATATGCAGATTCTACAAACCAAGGCCATTAATTTATAGCTGAAAATGTGTTGCTGGAAAAGCACAGCAGGTCAGGCAGCATCCAAGGAGCAGGAGGATCGACGTTTCGGGCATAAGCCCTGCGCTTTTCCAGCAACACATTTTCATCCTGATCGCCAGCATCTGCAGTCCTCACTTTCTCCATTAATTTATATACTTGTAAATAAGTATACTTCTTTCAAATCTACCTTACTAGGCTATACTTTTCTTTTTCTTTTATAATAAACCCATATTTAAAATGACAACAATTTACTTGGAGGTTTCTTTCTAGTAGAGCCTCAGCAGAGTTATTGGGGACATTTAAGTGACTGCTGGACATGCAAATGGATAGCAGTGAGTTGAGGGGTGCATAGGTTGTTATTTTGTTTTACAATAGGATTGCTCCTCATTCCAGTGAAAATTTTAAGAAATGTTCTATTTACTCTTCAATTAATTTTTATTTTAATGCTTGCTTGAACGAGCAACATGTAGCAAGTAACTTTATCAATCCCAATTTCAGAAACAGTTCTGTCCAGGCTTCATAGTTTTAAGTCATGCTTTCGAGATTGAAGGTGGAGGTAATCGGAAACAGTTCATGGTACTCATTTTTTTCAAAGTCGTCATCTCTGCAAAGTGACCTTGTATTTTTAAACCTGTTCAAAAACATGAAATCAAAATCCACTGTGACTCAGGAAGAAGCCCAAAGTGTTAGTAATGTCCAAATTGCTATCCTGTCCAAAATCTCAATCTCCACACAGAAGGCATGGGATAAGATTTAAACCTTGCTGCAGAAAGGGTTAAACCTCTGTTGTTGGAAGGGGTAGTGCCCAAATCACCAGATGACGTTGGACTGAAGGGTCTGTTTCTGTGCGGCATATCTCTATGACTCTATCTCACATCATGCTTCCATTTGGACTGTTTATTAGGCGATTTTGACATTTTTAATTATTTCAAACTCTATTTTTAAAATTTATACCGCTTGAATCAAACTTCTTAAGAATCAGACTCAAAATTAATGAATATATGGACAAAATACTTCTCATTCCAAATTTCGGAATTTAAACTGAATGTGTTCCAAACTGAAATGCAATGTTGAGAACCTCACACAGTACCCCAATTAGAATCAGCTCCAATATCCCCTCTCTGCTGTCATATTCGACTGATAAAGACCTTCTTGAATGCCTTCTGAATCACCCTATTAACCTGTCCTGCCACCTTCAGTGACTTACTTGTGAAGTGAACCCACTTGGATTGCTTGGGTTGTAAGCAACAAGTATTTTCTGTGTGCAGGATTACCCTAGCGAGGGCTATTTTGACGTGACCTTCAGGAGATTAAAGCAATGTGAATGTCTCCTGAAGGTACTTGAGGAGAAAGGAGATATGGTTCTCCTCTCTGACCTGTCTGCGGCACCATTATTCATTCGCCCTACACAGAGGAGTCAGTCCATATGTATGATCCCCATGTACTGGCAGCAGGTGTCCTGACCTTCTTGGGAAAGTACATACAGCTACAAGGAGGCAGCACTGACATAGTGGAACCCTTCAGAATATGGACCAGCTGACGGCCCAGTGGGCATATACTGTCCTCAAGTCCCTGTGGGAAAAGGAGACATTGGATCCTGTCAGGTTGTTCCCTGAACAGACTGTCAGTCATTCGGCAGAATGCCTCATTTCTAGAACTTTCCAAAAATCACCAACATATTGCTTGGCTGGTAGTGAGAAGGACTGTGAGACCTTTCATGTATGCCTGCACACGCTGAGCAACCGCATACTGCCATCGAAGGGGCTGCGGGGATGGGTCGAGTGTGTGACACTGCTTATTCTGCAATATGCCTTTGCAAAGCAAATTTGGAGAAAGATGCAGTGGTTTTCTCAAAGTTCACCCTGAGCAGTTCCGTGAGACAGGACACTACTATTCAATTTGTTTCCTGGGATGCACACCGAGACAAAAATCAACTGAGCCTGGATGAACATCAACTCGATGAAAGATGCTCTTTGGTTTTCCCAAAGCTTGTTTATCTTACAGAACATGGAGTTGACCTCAACCAAGTGTTGCAGATTAGTACATTCCAAAGTCCAGGACTACATGCTGAGGGACACACTAAAGTTTGGGGCAGCTGCCGCCAAAGTGTAGTGGGGAAATACCACAGTCGAAGGTCTTTCTGCCAAAGTTAAATGGGGGTCAGTTCAGTTATTGGACCCCCAAATGTATGCAAATATGATTTTGTATAAGTCAGAGAGGCCTTTGGTTTGTTTGATGGATGGAGTCCAACTCCGATGTTTGTTTGTTTCTTCATATCTCATACAGAAATGAGCTGCCCTTGTGACTACATGTGTATATAAAGGTATTTTGTGAATAAGTTATTTTTAAAAGATATTAATATCAGTGGTTAACACTGCAGCCTCACAGCACCAAGGACCCAGCTTCGATTCCAGCCTTAGGCAACTCTCTGTGTGGAGTTTGCACATTCTCCCTGTGCCTGCGTGGGTTTCCTCTGGGTGCTCCGGTTTCCTCCCACAATCTAAAGATGTGCAGGTTAGGTGGATTAGCCATGTTAAATTGGTGCATTAGTCAGGGGAAATGTAGAGAAATAAGGGAATGGGTCTGGATGAGTTACTCTTCAGAGGGTCAGTGTGCACTTACTGGGCTGAAGGGCCTGTTTCCACACTGTCGGGATTCTAAGTTCTAATTCTAAGTTCTAAATTGGTAAAAAGAATACATTGTTGCAGCCACAAAGACCATGCAGGGAGGGAGAGCAGAATTGGCATTTAAGAAGGCCTTTGAAAAGTCTGATAACAGTGGGGAGGAAGCTGTTCTTGAATCAATTCATATGTGCAATGAGTATTTGTGCTCAGTTCATCAATAAACTTCCATTATCATTATTTTTCCATTTCTTAACCTGCTTCCATTGACATCTCGATTTGTTTAATTGCACAGTCATTGTCCAAAACGCTCCACCACTTTTAAAAATCTTATTATTCAGTACTCTCACAGTATGAGCATTATATTTGTCATTGTTTTCCTTGTTGTTGTATTGTTCAACTCAAGAAACTCTGGATGTGAGTTTGCTCGCTGAGCTGGAAGTTTTGGCTTCAGATGTTTTGTCACCACACTAGGTAACATCATCGGTGAGCCTCCATTGAAGCGCTGGTGTTATGTCCCACTTTCTATTAATGAGTTTAGGTTTCTTTTGGTTGGTGATGTCATTTCCAATTCTTTTTCTCAGAAGATGGTAGATGGGGTCCAACTCGATGTGTTTGTTGATAAAGTTCTAGTTGGAATGCCATGCTTCTAGGAATTCTCATGCGTGTCTCTGTTTAACTTGTCCTAGGATGGATGTGTTGACCCAGTTAAAGTGGTGTGCTTCCTCACCTGTATATAAGGATACTAGTGATAGTGGATTCATGTCTTTTTATGTCTAGTCAGTGTTCATGAATTCTGGTGTCTACTTTTCTGCCTGTTTGTTCAATGTAGTGATTGTTACAGTTCTGGCAAGGTAATTTGTAGATGATGTTCATTTTGCATGTTGGCTGTATAGGGTCTTTTAAGTTCATTAATTGTTGCTTCAGTGTGTTTGTTGGTTTGTGGGCTACCACGATGCCAAGAGGTCTGAGTGGTCTGGCAGTCATTTCTGAGATGTCTTTGATGTAGGATAATGTGGTTAGTGTTTCTGGGTGCATTTTGTCTGCTTGTTTGGGTTTGTTGCTCAGAAATTGGCAAACTGATTATTGGGTACCAATTCTTCTTGAATATGGTGTATAGTTGGTTTTCTTCTACTCTTTGTAGTTCCCCTGTGCTGCAGTGTGTGGTGGAAATAATGTTCTAATGCAGCTTCGTTTGTGAATGTTGGGATGATTGCTTCTGTAGTTAAGTATTTGGTCCTTATGTGTTATTTTCCTGTGGACGCTGGTTTGAAGTTGTCCATTGTTGATTTGCTCTACTGTGACATCTGGGAGTGGCAGTTTGTTGTTGCTTTCCTCCTCGTTTGTGAGTTTTATGCCAGTAAGGGTATTATTGATGGTCTTGAAGGTTTCCTCTAATTTGTTTTGTTTAGTGATGACAAAGGTATCTTCCACGTAGCAGACCCAAACTTTGGATTGGATGTTTGGGAGAGTTGTTTTTTTCAAGTCTCTGCATTACTGCTTCTGCTGGGAACCCTGATATCAGAGATCCCATGGGTGTTCAACTGAATTGCTTGTAGGTTTTGTTACTGAAAGTGAAGTAGGTGGTGAGGCATAGGTCCACTAGCTTGACAATGTTGTCATTGCTGATGAAGTTGGCAGTGTCTGGCGTTTGTGTCTTTGGCAAGGTTTGTGAAGGTTTGTCGCTCAGGTTGAGATTTCGGGTGTAGGTTTGCTCGCTGAGCTGTAGGTTTGATATCCAGACGTTTCGTTACCTGGCTAGGTAACATCATCAGTGGCGACCTCCAAGTGAAGCGAAGCAGTTGTCTCCTGCTATTTATATCTTTCTCCTGGATGGGATTCCTGGGGTTTGTGGTGATGTCATTTCCTGTTCGTTTTCTGAGGGGTTGATAGATGGCATCTAGGTCTATGTGTTTGTTTATGGCGTTGTGGTTGGAGTGCCAAGCCTCTAGGAATTCTCTGGCATGCCTTTGCTTAGCCTGTCCCAGGATAGATGTGTTGTCCCAGTCGAAAAGGTGGCTTTTTTTTGTCCGTGTGTAGGGCTACGAGGGAGAGAGGGTCGTGTCTTTTTGTGGCTAGCTGGTGTTCGTGTATCCTGATGGCTAACTTTCTTCCTGTTTGTCCTACTTAGTGTTTGTGGCAGTCCTTGCAAGGAATTTTGTAGATGACGTTGGTTTTGTTCATGGGATGTACTGGGTCTTTTAAGTTTGTTAGTTTTTGTTTGAGAGTGTTGGTGGGTTTGTGTGCTACTTGGATTCCGAGGGGTCTTAATAGTCTGGCTGTCATTTCTGAAACTTCTTTGATGTATTGTAAGGTGGTTCGGGTTTCTGGCTGTGTTTGGTCTGCTTGTCATGGTTTGTTCTTGAGGAGTCTGCGCACTGTATTTTTTGAGTATCTGTTCTTCTTGAATACGTTGTATAGGTGGTTCTCCTCTGTTTTGCGTAGATCGTCTGTGCTGCAGTGTGTGGTGGCTCGTTGGAATAGTGTTCTGATACAGCTTTGTTTGTGTGTGTTGGATGGTTGCTAGTGAAGTTAAGTATTTGGTCAGTGTTTGTCGGTTTTCTGTATATGCAGGTTTGTGTCTTTGGTTCTTCTAATAGTGTAGTCAGTGTTTCCTTGGCCAGGTTGATGTTGATGGATGTGAACAGGGCTGTTACGTCAAAGGAGAGATCATTATTTCATCCTCTTCTATCTTGGTGTATTTGATGGTCTTCAGGAATTACTGGGTGGAGTGGATGGAGTAGTGTGAGTCCTCTACTAAGACTAAAACGTTTTAGTCTTTTTTGGAGTTACTTTAACAGATTTTGTGGCAAGGTGAGCTTTTCTGGGTGTTTGGTTTAATTATCAGATGGGTTCACCGCCATATTGTAAAAGGTATACCCCAGTTGGGCCCCCAAACTGTTGCGACATGACAGTGAGCCCTTCTGTTAATTAAACTAAACACCCAGAAAAGTTCATCTCGTCTTGTAACCTGTTAAAGTATGAGTGACAGCAAACTCCCAAACTCCACTATTTAAAGAAAAAGCATATCAATTTATTCTTTAACTCTAAGAGTGAACATTAAACAACAACTATTTATAACTCTAAGCTTCCTTTCGCCTGACTGCTCCTTATCTGCCTCCATCTCTATAAGGAGAAAGTGAGGTCTGCAGATGCTGGAGATCAAAGTTGAAACTTTATTGCTGGAACAGTACAGCAGATCAGGCAGCATCCAGGGAACAGGAGATTCGACGTTTCGGGCACAGGCCCTTCTTCATTCCTGAAGAAGGGCCTGTGCCCGAAACGTCGAATCTCCTGTTCCCTGGATGCTGCCTGACCTGCTGTGCTGTTCCAGCAATAAAGTTTCAACTCCATCTCTATAACAATCTCCTGTTCCAATAACCACCCATATTAAAATTATGTCAACTTAATTTTCAAACCCAGACAGCAGTGGTCTTCTCAGGTACCCTCCTCCCCTGGCTCATCTTTAGTCTTTTGCTGCAAAGATGTTTCATATGAAAAAGGTACATTTGATTCAGAGTATTTTGAATGGAATTCTCTCAGTGTAGATGGCAGTTCATTCACACTCTCTGGCTAGCTGTCAAAATGTCTGTTTGTTTATACCCCAAACATCAGATTGTCTCATTGGTGTAATGTTAGCAAACCAGTAAAATTCAAATTTAATTGGGTTTTTGTATCATGGAGCATAATTTGAACTGATTGGTTAAATTGAAATGGTTGTCAACATAGTAACCAAAGCTCAGGTATTTGTTTCACAGCCAAATGTTACATATTTTCAATTTTCCAGTACACTGAGACTGCTAGTCAGTCACATGACAGTTTCCTGCAAGCTCTCAGTGCAAAACAGCTTTCTCAGTGCAAAACAGCTTTCACTCTGTCTTAAAGGTACAGTACACCCCTTCAACTTCATAACATATCCAATTGTCCAACATTCTCTCACACTCAACAATTATTCAATCTTTCTTGCCTAACTATGATTCTGGTCTAAATCTGCTTCATTCACTGTCCTCATATGGTTCATTCCCAGCATCAATGAAAGAATCTCACTGACTTTCTCTATATCTATGTCTGCTTCCTTCCCTCACAAAAATAACTTGGCCATACTCAAATATCCCCATTATATATATTCATTAGATTAGATTCCCTCCAGTATGGAACAGGCCCTTTGGCCCAATAGGTCCACACTGACCCTCCAAAGAGTAACCCACCCACACCAATTCCCCTACCCTATATTTAACCCTTACGAATGCGCTATGGGCAATTTAGCATGGTCAATTCACCTGATCTGCACATCATTGGATTGTGGGAGGAAACCAGAGAATCAGGAGGAATGTCAGGATATCCAATTATTCCTCACTCAATGATTTGCCATGCTCCACACTCCATATTGAGTTTGACAAGTTTAGACGTGAAAGTCCTCCCTGAATTCTTTTTGTTGCTGATAATTCTGATGGAAATTTTGTTAAAACTATACAAGTATGATCACAGCTGGAATACTGCGAGGGTTTTGAACCCTTATTTAAGGAACATATACTGGCATTGGAGACAGTCCAGAGAAGACTCAGTATGTGGCTAGCAGTTATGAAGAGACCTGTCTCAAGAGGAGAGTTTGAGTTAATTGGATGTGTACTCATTGGAATTTAGAAAAATGAGAGGTGATCTTATTGAAACATTCAAGATTCTTAGTGGGGATGACAGAGTAGATGCTGATAGGTGTTACTCTCATGGGAGAGTTTGGTTACAAAGGCATAATGACAGAATAAGAGGTGGCCCATTTAAGATGGAGATGGGGAGGATTTTGTTTTCTCTCAGACGGTAATGAATCTGTGGAATTCTTTTCCACAAAAGATTTGCAAGGCTGGATCATTAAGTATATTCAAGGATGAGGTCGACAGATTTAATCATTGAGGGAACCAATAGCTATGGGGAAAAGGCAGGAAAGTGGAGTTAAAGCTGATCAGATCAGCCGTGGTCACATTTAATGATGAAATCGACTGAATGGGATGAATGGCCTACTTCGGCTCTTGTATCTTATGGCTATCATTTATCCCTCAAAGAGCAGGCTTGAAATCCTCTGGCAAGTAACTCGCCTCCTGACTCCTCAAAGCCTGTCCACCATCTACTGGGCACAAGTCAATAGTGTGAGGGAATACTCCCCACTTGCCTGAATGAGCACAGCTCAACAACACCATCCAGGACAAAGCAGGCTGCTTGACGAGTATGAAATCCACAAACATCCGCTCCCTCCCACCAATAGTCAGTTGTAGCAGTGTGTGCAGTAACTTACACACACTCTCTCTTAGACAAGTACCACACACAGTTTGGTGTCGTCACTTACTCACACACCGCTCACTTCAATGACAGACATGAGAATGGTGAATATGCTCCTGTACCAGAAAGCATGTCAATTCTCCCGTTCTCAGAGGTGGCCATATCCTGTGCTGGAGCTGGATGCAGCTGCACACTGAACCAGTGAGGCAGACTGGCCTAGTATATACACAGGAGCATCCCTCAGTGAGAGAGGGAGCTTAGGGAACCTGGTACCAGTCTGTGCAGCTGGCTGAGATACCTTGACATCCTGGTCAAGTGGAAGATCTTAAGCAACATTGAACTGTTTGAGATTCACAAACACATTGCAGTAAAAAGATGTGACAGAGAGATATTTGGGAAAAATTTCCAAGTATAAAGTGCTCCATATTTTCACATTTTCTTCATTGTTAGAATGAAGGTAAATTTTAGGGTCTGTTTCTTAACTGTTTTTTTTTTCTCATAGAATTCCTACAGTGTGGAAACAGGCCCTTTGGTACAACAAGTCCACCCCGACTCTCTGAACAGTATCCCACCCAAATCCCCATTACCCTATATTTACCCCTAACCAATGCACCTAACCTACACATTCCTGAGCACAATGGACAATTTAGCATGGCCAATTCATCTAACCTGCACATCTTTGGATTGTGGAAGGAAACCAGAGCACCTGGAGGAAACCCACGCAGACACACGGCTGATGCTGGAATTGAACCTAGGTGCCTGTTGCTGTAAGGTAGCAGTACTAACCACTGAGCCACCGTGCCACCCCAAAAACACCACATCCCTTTTACAGAATCCCTGCAGTGTTAGAGCAGGCCATTTGACCCATAAAGTCCACCTTGACGCACCCTCCAAATGATATCACAACCCAGACTCATCCCCTCCATTACCCTTAACCCACCCCCAGGGACCATAACCATCCTGTGCTGTCAATGCTCCAAATCCATACCATCTTTGGACCCAGAGCACCCCCCGCACACAGAATGAATATAGAAACTCCCACACAGACCAGGCACTCAATATCGAACCCGGGACCCGGGAACCCAGGACGCAGTGGCACTAGCCACTGATCCACAGTAGGATTAGAGAAATGAAAGGATAAGTTTAAGTGTTGTGGTTACTTAGACTCATAGAGTCATAGAGATGTACAGCACAGAAACAGACCCTTCGGTCCAACCCGTCCATGCTGACCAGATATCCCAACCCAATCTAGTCCCACCTGCCAACGCCCGGCCCATATTCCTCCAAACCCTTCCTATTCAAATAACCATCCAGATGCCTTTTAAATATTACAATTGTACCAGCCTCCAGCACTTCCTCTGTCAGCTCATTCCATACACATATTACCCTCTGTGTGAAAAACTTGCCCCTGAGGTCTCTTTTACATCTTTCCCTTCTCACCCTAAACTTATGCCCTCTAGTTCTGGACTGCCCCACCCCAGGGAAGAGACTTTGTCTATTTATCATATTCTGTAGATGCAATACAACTAGAATGTAGGAACAGGAAAGAATAGGAACAGAGGGAGAACATTCAGCCCCTCAAGCCAGTCACACCACTCAGTATGGCTGATCATTCAACTCAGTCCCCTGGTTCCACTTTCTCCCCATAGCCTTCAATCCCCTTAGCCCTAAGAACTGTATCCAACTCTTTCTTGAAAATGTTTAATATTTTGACTTCAACTACTTGTGCGGAGAATTCCAGAGGCTCATCACTGTCTTAATGCAGTTATTTCAGTGTTAAATGGCTTACCGCATATCTTTGAACTGTATCCTTGTTCTGGACTTCCCGTCTTAAGGAACCTTTTTCCGACATTTATCCTGGGAGAAAGTGAGGACTGTATATGCATGAGATCAGGGTCGAGAGTGTGGTGCTGGAAAAGCACAGCAGGTCAGGCAGCATCTGAGGCGCAGGAGAATCAACATTTCGGGCATAAGGCCTTCATCAGGAATTATATCCTGGAATTACATTTATCCTGTCTGGTTCTGTTGCAATATTTTTAGGTTTCGATGAGATCTCATCTCTTTCCTCTTAAGTCCATTAAATATCACCTAAACCCACCCAGTTCACTGCAGATGTCAGTACTGTCACCCTCGGAATCAATCTGGTAAATGTTCGTTGCACTCCCCCTCCATAGACCAAACTTACATACAATACTCCAGAATGGTCTCAACAAGGCCCCATAAAATTGCAGCAAGACAGCTCTGCTCCTGTACTTTAATCCTGAATCGTAGTTGATTGCTTTGTGTTTTGACATCCATGTTCCCAACTGTCTCGCAAC
Organism: Chiloscyllium plagiosum; assembly: GCF_037043375.1. Lineage (NCBI taxonomy): Eukaryota > Metazoa > Chordata > Chondrichthyes > Orectolobiformes > Hemiscylliidae > Chiloscyllium > Chiloscyllium plagiosum. The sequence continues at coordinate 4,186,936 of NW_028270176.1, forward strand.
CCTTCATTTCCCTGCCAACAGGAAATCTATCCACCTCCGTCGTAAAAATATTGAATGAACACCCCCATGCCTCAGACGGCCTTCTGAGACAGAGTTCCAAAGTCACACACCCCTCTTGAGTTTTCTTTACCATGCTTCTGAAGGGGTGACCCCTAATTTTAAAACAATACCCCTGAGTCCTGGTATGTCCCACATCCTTTCCATGCTCACCACCCTTGTCAGGACTGTTCATGATCTCATGCACTTCAGTCAAGGCATCCCTCAAAATGTTTGGTGACCTAACTGATTGGTGAGGTCTTACTGTGCACCTAGTGGTTGCTAAGTGACCTGCATGGGATGGAACATTGGAGCCAGGCTGGTCCAAAGCTGCATTTGAACGTGACCCATTGGACACAGTCTGGACCAACCTTGCGGACAGGAAGTCTGATCTTCCCAGATTTCTCATCTTATGAAGTTATAGAGTCGTGCAGCAGAGAAACACACTTCCATGCCGACCAGGTTTCCCAAAATGACCTAGGCCCATTTTGCCTGCATTTGCCCACATCCACCTAAACGTTTTGTCTTCATTTATTTGTCCAAATATAATTGCATACACCTCTACCGCCTTATTGTGGCAGTTGATTTGATCTACACACCACCCTCTGGGTGAAAAAGTGTCCTCAGGCTCCTTCCCCTCTCACCTTTAACCTATGCCCTCTAGTTTTGGACTCTTCCACTCTGGGGAAGATACCTTGGCTATTCATCTTATCTATGCCCCTCATGATTTTATAAATGTCTATCAGGTAACCTCTTAGCCTCCAAAAAGGGGGGAAAGAAAGTCTATCCAGCCTCTCCATATAAATGAAGCCCTCCATTCCTGCCATCATTCTTGTATTTTAAAAAAAGGCCTCGCCAATATCCTGTACAGCGCAACATGATGTCCCAACTCCTATACTCAATATTCTGACCAATGAAGGCAAGTGTGACAAACACTTTCAATACTCTGTCTATCTATGATGCATTTCAAGGAATTATAGACCTGCACCCCCTGGTCTCTCTGTTCAACAACACTCCTCAGGGCCCCAACATTAACTTCATAAGTGCTGCCCTGGTATGTCTTATCAAAATGCAACACTCACATTTATCTGAATTAAACATCTGCTGCTCCATTGGCCCATTTGATCAAGAGTGGAAAAGTGTGGTACGTAGAACATAGAACATTACAGCGCAGTACAGGCCTTTGGCCCTCGATGTTGCGCCGCCCTGTCATACTAATCTGAAGCCCATCCCACGTACAATAGTCCATGAACGTCCATGTGCCTGTCCAATGACGACTTAAATGCACTTAAACTTGGCGAATCTACTACCGTTGCAGGCAAAGTATTCCATACCCTTACTACTCTCCGAGTAAAGAAACTATCTCTGACATCTGTCCTCTACCCATCTCCCCTCACTTTAAAGTTGTGTCCCCTCGTGTTTGCCGTTCCCATACTTGGAAAAAGGCTCTCCCTGTCCACCCTATCTAACCCTCTGACTATCTTGTATGTCTCTATTAAGTCACCTCTCAACCTTCTTCTCTCTAACAAGAACAGCCTCAAGGCCCTCAGCCTTTCCTCGTAAGACATTCCTTCCATACCAGGCAACGTCCTAGTAAATCTCCTCTGCACTCTTTCCAAAGTTCCCACATCCTTCTTATAATGCGGTGACCAGAACTGTACACAATACTCCAAGTGTGGCCGTACCAGAGCTTTGTACAGCTGCAGCATAACCTCCTGGTTCCGGAACTCAATCCTTCTATTAATAAAAGCCAAAACACTGTATACCTTCTTAACAATCCTGTCAATCTGGGTGGCAACTTTCAGGGATCTGTGTACATGGACACCGAGAGCTCTCTGCTCATCTGCACTCCCAAGAATCTTACGATTAGCCCAGTACTTTGCATTCTGATTACTCCGTCCAAAGAGTATCACCTCACACTTGTCCACATTAAACTCCATTTGCCACCTCTCAGCCCAGCTCTGCATCCTATTTATGTCTCTCTCCAACCTAGTACATCCTTCGTCACTATCCACAACTCCACCAAGCTTAGTGTCATCCGCAAATTTACTAACCCACCCTTCCAAACCCTCATCCAGGTCATTTATAAAAATGACAAACAGCAGTGGACCCAACACTGATCCTTGCGGTATGCCGCTAGTAACTGGACACCAAGATGAACATGTTCCATCAACTACAACCCTCTGTTTTCTTTCAGCAAGCCAATTATTGATCCAAACTGCTATGTCTCCCACAATCTCATTCCTCTGCATTTTGTATAAAAGCCAACTGTGGGGAACCTTATCGAACGCCTTGCTGAAATCGATATACACCACATCTCATTTACCTGTTTGGTCACTTTGTCAAAAAAGTCAATAAGATTCGTTAGGCACGACCTACCCTTCACAAAACCGTGCTGACTGTCCCTGATCAGATTATTCTTTTCTAGATGGTTATAAATCCTATCTCTTATAACCTTTTCCAACACTTTACCAACAACTGAAGTGAGACTCACTAGTCTGTAATTACCCTTCATAAGGGAGCCACATTTGCTATCCTCCAGTCCTCAGGCACTATTCCTGTAGACAATGATGATTTGAAGATCAATGCCAAAGGCTCGGCAATCTCTTCCCTTGCTTCCCAGAGGATCCTAGGATAGATCCCATCCAGCCCAGAGGACTTGTCTATTTTCACACTCTGCAGTATTTCTAATACCTCTTCTTTGTGAACCTCAATCTCTTCTAGTCTAGATGCAAGTATCTCTGTATCTTCCTCGCCAACATTTTCATTTTCTATAGTGAACACTGTCGAAAAAATACTGCATAAGCAAAGCAGATCAGGCAGCATCCGATGAACAGGACAGTCAACATTTCAGTACTTTTAGATAACTATCTTCATTGTCCAATATGTTACCAAGTTTGCTGTCATCTGCAAACTCCTTCATTCATTGAGGATTAATGTTTCCTTCTCAGCTTGCGGTCCATCACACTCTCAGCGAAAACACACTATCGTCAAGTAGTCAGGATTCATTAAAAGCAGTCAAGGTGTCTTGTTTTTAATCGAACGATGGCTTCTGTTCTGTTTCAGTCTGGAATGACAAGTGCATGCAATATGGAGGAAGGTAATGGCCTAGTGGAATTATTGCTATCCTACTAATCTAGAGACCCAGAAAATGTTGTGGGGACTGTGTTCGAATTCCACCCTGGCAGATGGGGTAATTTGAACTCGGTAAAATCTAATAATGACCATGAATCCATTATTGATTGTTGAAAAGACCCATCTGGTTCATTAATGTTGTTCAGGGAAGGAAACAGCTGGCCTACATGTGGCTCCAGACCCACAGCAATGTGGTTAACTCTTAACTGCCCTCTGGGCAATAAATTCTGGCTTGGCCAGTGATACCCTCATCCCATGAATGAGCAAAGCATATTCAAGAGCAGTGTGCCATCCATCGTGATGATTAATGTTTTGTTCTCAACTGTGGGATACCTCTGCCCTGCTTCTGCCAATGCTCTTTAGGGTGAATACATACCCTCTGGCATCTCTCTGAATTTGGATAAAGATTCACAAATTAGTGTAATTGTTTCAGGAACAATGATAACCTGACATTGGAGGGGTTCGGTGATATTGATATGGTGATGAGAATAATATAACAGTGAAAATTGTTTAAAGCAAATTGATGAGATTATGCAAGCTGAACCAGTAGGGAGAACTTTGGGGAAGATGTATGTATTAGGCTTTTGGATTTGCAGTGATCAGATGATTGTGACATTATTCTGAGCTAGCATGAAAGAGGATTGTGTTTTCATGTACCTTCAGAGAATATATTCAAGTCAGCTTCAGTATTCAATTAGAGCATGGCTCATCTGATTTTAACCTTAACTCGACATTCCTGCATATCACCCAATCACTTTCATCCCCTTGGTCATCAAGAATCTGTCTATCTTTGCCTTAGCAATATTTTCGAGTTTCGGTATCCACTGCCTGTTGTGGAAGGGAGTTCCAAAGTCTCTCAACACCACCACCTACAAGTTCCCCTCCAAGCCACTCGCCATCCTGACTTGGAAATATACCGCCGTTCCTTCACAGTTGTTGGGTCAAAATCCTGGAATTCCCTCCCTGCTGGCATTCTGGGTCAACGCACAGCAAGGGGACTGCAGTGATTCAAGAAGGCAGCTCACCACCACCTTCTCAAGGGCAAATAGAGATGGGATATCAATGCTGGCCAGCCAGCAATGCCCACATCCCACAAATGAATATAAAAAGAAGCTGTTTTTTTCCTCGATTGGCAGCATCAGCAATGCTGATGAGGATGGGAGAAAGCCTTATTTGTGACTTAATATCTGGGGAAACACATTTCGACAGTTTCAATACCCATTCCCATTGGATCCCTCTCACAGCCACAAACTCTTTTTGAGTTCACTTCCCCCTTTCCCATCTCGAGACAGGGGATTTCCCTCACTCTGTGACTGTGTCTGATCCACTAACCCTGCTGAGCGGTTTCCATCACATCCCTGTCCCGTTCTTTGCTACCATCTCTGATTTACAGCTCTATTAGAATGACTGTGCAGCAGAGACTTTTGAGCTTTAAATTTGATAATCATAACATCTTGCAATCATTGTAACCTTTCAGCACCATGCCAATGTTATCATTCCCTCATTACTCCCCCACCCCACACCTTTAACTGCAGCTCCCATCATCTCCACCCCTCCTCCTGAAGAAGGGTTCTACCTAAACCGTTGTTCACCTCCTGATGTTGCCTGGCTTGCTGCGTTCCTCCAACCTCCTGCTTGGATTCCCAGCATCTGCAGTTTTTTTTTGTCTAACTGAAGTTATTCACTGCAGTTTAAAATCAAGCTGAACAACAATTCCCGCCTTGCACTGCTCCCATTCAGCCAGCAGATGGCAGAAGGCAACAATTGTTATTGGAAGTTGTTCTTTGTGTGAATATATTGGGGGGCCAACAGGAAGGTGAGTCACCACTTTAAAGTTTCAAAAAAACTTAGCTCGACGAGCAGAGCCCTCCATTTCTGTTCCAGAGGCAGCTCTAACCAACAAGGACTCTCGTGTGTTGTTTAGGTAAGGCTTTTCAATTTATATTTCTTGTGTGTCATGTGATTGATTAAAAGTTGAATTGGTTAATTGAGTAAGACCATAGCTGAAAAATACTAGAAATTATTTAACTCATAAATTTGTATAAAGTAATGAAATAAGTAGAGATGGCTGGACAGGTGATGTGCTGTATGATGTGGGAGCTGGCTGATCCCATTGTGAATGGCAGTGACCACATCTGCAGCAAGTGTTGGTTCTGGATCAGAATTGATGATCTGGAATCTGAGCTTCAAACACTGCGACACATCCAGGAGGGGTAGAGTTACCTGGACACTTGGTTTCAGGAGGCAGTCACACCTGGTAGATTAAATAATTCAAAATCAGTCAGTGATCAGGGAAAACAGGGTGGGACTGTAAGTGAGGCAGGTAGGGGGAACCGGAGTTGAGGAGTGCAGGAGCCTCAGCCCTTGACCTTGCCCAACAGGTATGAGATTCTTGTTCCCTGTATGAATAAGGGAAAGGGCTGTGGACAGGATGAGCCAGGTCACCACGGTACCATGGTGCAGAAGACCATTCAAGGTGGGGGGATGGGGGGGAAGAGAACAAAGACAGGTAGCTGTTATAGGGGATTCTATAATTGGAGGGTCAGATAGTATCCTTTGCAAGCCAGATCGGGAGTCCCGCATGGTGTGTTATCTGCCCAGTGCCAGGGTGCAGGACATCTCTGACCGGCTTGAAAGGATATTGGCGTGGGAGGGGGAGGATCCGGTTGTTGTGGTCCATGTCAGGACTAACAACGTAGGCAAAGCTAGGGTGGAGGACCTGTTTGGGGATTATCGAGCACTAAGAAGGAAATTGATGTACAGGTCGTCGAGTCATAATCTCCGGATTACTGCCTGAGCAACGTGCCAGTTGGCGTAGGGATAAGAAAGTTAGGGAATTAAACACATAGCTGAGGGATTGATATCGGAAAGAGGGATTCCATTTCATGCGGCATTGGCATCAGTTTTGGAACCACGGGGATCTGTACCGATGGGACGGTCTCAACTCGAACCCATCTGGAACCAGTGTTCTAGCTAAAAGGATAAATAGGGTGGTCAGGAGAACTTTAAAATTCTGAGTCAGGGGAAAGGGAAAAGGAAAGCGAGAGGGAGCGTGGAGTTAAATGGAAAGATGAACAGCAGGATAACACGTGTGCAGGTGGATTTCAGCTCGATGCAGACCAGGAACGCAGCAAAAAGGAGCAATAACTTCGGATATCTTATCATTATTAGAGACATTGAAAATCATAAGAAAGTTAGCACTTTGCCTGAATGCTCGTAGTATTCGTAACAAAGTAAATGAATTAACGGTACGAATCATCGCGAATGATTATTATGTGGTAGGCGTCACAGTGATGTGGTTGCAGGGGCTTCAGGACAGGCAGTTAAACATCCAAGGATTTATAACATCAAAAAGACAGGGAGCTTTTCTTGATAGTTAAGAATGAAATTAAACCTATGGCACTGAATGACATCGGGTCAGATGATGTGGAGTCTGTGTGGGTGGAGTTGAGGAACCAAAAAGGCAAAGAAATACCATAATGAGAATTATGTGCAGACCTCACAGCAGTGGTCAGGACCAGGGGTGCACAATGGTCCAGGAAATAGATAGGGTATGTCAAAAAGGCAAGGTCACGGTGATCATGGGGGACTTCAATATGCAAATAGACTGGGTGAATAATGTTGCCGGTGGATTGAAAGAAAGGGAATTCATGGAATGCTTACAGGATAGCTTTTTGGAACAGCTTGTAATGGAACCTAAAAGGAAGCAGGTTATTCTGGACTTAGTGTTATGTAACGAGCCAGACTTTATAAAAGATCTTAAAGTAAGGAAACACTTAGGAGGCAGCGATCATAATGTGGTAGAGTTCAGTCTGCAGTTTGAAAGATAGAAGGTAAAATCAGATGTAATGGTGTTACAGTTAAATAAAGGTAATTACGGGGGCATGAGAGAGGAACTGACGAAAATCAACTAGAAGCAGAGCCTAGTGGGTAAGACGGTAGAGCCACGATGGCTGGAGTTTCTGGATATAATTGAAGACCCAGTACAGAGGTCCCAAAGAAAAGAAAGATTATTCGGGGCGGTGGGGGAGGGGGGAGTTGTTTGAGGGGAATAGACAGCCATGGCTGACAAAGGAAGTCAGGAAATGTATCTTAGAAAAAGAGAGAGCCTATAAAGTGGCTAAGAGTCCTGGGAAATCAGAATATTGGCAAGGCTACAAAACAAACAGGATAACAAAGAGAAATAAGGAAGGAGAGGATCAAATATGAAGGTAGTTGAGAATGTGATGCTGGAAAAGCACAGCCGGTCAGGCAGCATCCAAGGAGTAGGAGAATCGACGTTTCGAACGTAAGCCCTTTATCAGGAGTGAGACTTGTAGGCTGAGGGTCTGAGAGATAAGTGGGAGGTGGGGTGGGGTTGGGGAGTAAGGTTGCTGAGGAAGTGTTAGGCAGATAAAGGTGAGAGAGAAGGTGATAGGTTGGGGAGATGGAGTGGATAGATGGGCAAGGTGACAGACAGGTCAGGAGGACAGTGCCAAGTTGGAGACTTGGGACTGGGATGATGTGGAGGTGAGGGGAAATGAGGAAACTGTTGAAATCCACATTAGTGCCGTGTGGTTGCAGGGTCCCACGGTGGAATATGAAGCATTCTTTCTCCAGGCGTCAGGTTTGGCGATTGAGGAGATCTAGGACTTGTATGTCCTTGAAGAAGTGGGAGGGGGAGTTGAAGTGTTCAGCCAAGGGATGGTGGGATTGGTGGTTGCAGGTGTCCCAGAGATTTTCTCTGAAACAATCCACAAGAAGGCACCCTGTATCCCCGATGTCGAGGAAACCACGTTGGGTGCAACGGAAACAGGAGATGACATTGGTAGAGGTACAGGTAAATTTCTGTCGAATGTGGAAGGATCATTTGGGGGTCCCATCTATCCGCTCCACCTCCACTTTCACTTTTTTTGCCTTCTTGCAGCAAAGCCCTTTGAAATATCTGAGCAATACAATTTTTTTTGTAGACCAGATGTTTGTGCACTTAGATCAATATTCAACACGAGTGAAAAGCATGAAAAAAAGCTATATACAAAATAAAAGATAAAGCACAGCGACATGCATAAAACACCATAAATGAAAAACTGGGGCGGAAAAAAAGTGAAAGCAAGAATTAAGAACCATAAGACATAGGAGCTTTCAGTTTGTAGCTGATTATCATAGCACTCAACTCCACTCTGTTACAATTCCCATAATCCTAATTCCCTTAATAATAGAAATCTGTCTACTGGGCTTTGAATATACTTAACAACCCTGGCCTGATGGCCCTCTGCTGTAAAGACTTTGATGAAATCACCAAACTTTGGGAGAAGAAATTCTTCCTCATTTCTGTCTTAAATGAGCAACTCCTGTCTGAGATTCTAACACTCTTCCATAAGGGAGAGTCTGCTCAGAATCTTGCATATTCACGCAGAGAGTGGTACGTGTATGGAATGAGCTGCCAGAGGTAGTGGTGGAGGCTGGTACAATTGCAGCATTTAAGAGACATCTGGATGGGTATATGAATAGGAAGGGTTTGGAGGGATATGGGCCGGGTGCTGGCAGGTGGGACTAGATTGGGTTGGGATATCTGGTCGGCATGGACGGGTTGGACCGAAGGGTCTGTTTCCGTGCTGTACATCTCTATGACCAGCGCCTTCTAACAAACAGCAAGTATGTTCTCACTGCCGGAGTGGAGAATGTCCTTTCCCGTGACAGTGTGCAGTTTGAGCTCACTGTTAGTTTGATTCAATTTCCAGAGAGGTATGTTCAAAACAAGAGCCAAACACCATGAAGGAAATGCAAGTTTATTGTTTTATTTCTTTCCATTCATAATGCACACCAACCAATTTCCAATAAGTTGTCATTTATAGCCCATTGATATTTTGAAGGGGAAAGACTGAATCCTCATCCATGATATATACTCAGCAAATAAATCAAATCTACATTTATTAAGAACATATTTAAAGTAATGAATAAGGTTTAAAATAGCAATTCTACTATGACATGAATTTGACAAAAAGTACATAAAATAGATGTTAAATACAGAGAACTCACAGATAGGATGAGAGTTATCAAAAGTAAAGAACAAATCACACTTTCATTTTGTTTACTAATAACTGCAAAGGATAGAATTACACCTTTATCCCATACATAGACTCAATAAATGACTTCCATACACTAAAACGGAAACAGCTGGGAAAATTCAACAGGTCTGTGTGTGTGAAGAGAAATCAGAGTTAATTCTTTTGGATCTTCAGCCCATTCAGTTTGCACTGGTCAGAAACAACCAGCGAACAATTCTATTGTTATTCTGTTTCCATAAATGTACCACAGTGGCAGAAGCGATGTCATTTTTTTCTTTATCCCAACATTATCCCTTAGTTTCTTCACCTTGTAGAAATATTAGATTACTTACAGTGTGGAAACAGGCCCTTTGGCCCAACAAGTCCACACCGGCCCGCTGAAGCGCAACACAACCTACATTTACCCCTTCACCTAATACTACAGGCAATTTTGCATGGCCAATTCACCAAACCTGCACATTTTTGGACTGTGGGAGGAAACCGGAGGAAACCCACGCAGACACGGGGAGAATGTGCAAACTCCGCACAGTCAGTCACCTGAGGTGGGAATTGAACCTGGGTCTCTGGCGCTGTGAGGCAGCAGTACTAACCACTGTGCCATCGTGCTGCCCTCTGCCACCATGCCAGTGTATACCTTTCTTTTCAAATTTGTTTAATTGTTCTTCAAAGGACCTTGTTTTCCTCTTGATCCTCCCTATGAAGTATTGCACAAAACACAAAAACCTGATGTCATGTTATCAGTATAATCAAATAATTATCTTTCAAAACAGTGGAGAAAGACAGATTTAACCAAATCAGGTAGATTTATCAAGCTGCTTACTTTGTTTTTTTTACAAGAAGATTCCAACAGTATTGTTTCTTCAATAAGTTTAGTTTCACTGTTCCAAGTTTCTCCCCTTCATGAATGAAAATAAAGGTCTTCCTGCCTTTCTCCTCCCCACCATAAAACAACACAAGCATACCACGAAAGGAAAGTAACAACACTGTACACGGCAGGATAATGTCCCAGCTACAAAAGAAAGGAGAATTGAATGAGCCAAATCTCTTTCCTTTATTGGGATCACTGTGGTCAGTCAGCCACAATGCAGTTGATTTGTTCCTTGCACTTTCTCCTTGACACTAACATAGAAAATTAACATCTGTCTTTACTTCTGCAGTATTCAAAAAAATTGTCACTATGCATGGTTATCATAGGTCTATTAAGTTTAAATTTTGTTATGGAGAGGGATAAAACTGGTCCACTGGTTCAACTGCGACACTGGGGCAAGATGAACTTTGATGGAACTAGACAGGAGCTTGCAGGGGTTGATTGGAGTGGTTTGTTTGCAGGCAAAGGGATCTCCGGCAAGTAGGAGGCCTTTAAAAGTGAGATAGCTAGAGTTCAAGGTCTATATGTTCCTATAAGGGTGAAGGGCAAGGTTGGCAGGAGAAGGAACTCTGGATGACAAGAGATATTGAGTTTTTGACCAGAAAAAAGAGGCAGGCATGGCTCCAGTACAGGCAGCAGGGATCAGGGAATGTATGTAGGAGATATAGGAGTTGACTGAAGAAGGAAATCAGGCAGGCAAAAAGGGGACGTGAAATAGCTTTGGCTGAGAAGATTAGGGTGAGTCCAATGAGGTTTTTTAAGTATATTAAAGGAAAACAATATCTAGAGGGAGAGAATTGGGCCCCTCAAGGAACAAAGCGGACATGCATGTGTAAAACCACAGAAGATGGACGAGGTCCTCAATCAATATTTCTCCACTGTATTTACCATGGAAACAAACATGAAGACTTGGGAACTTGGGTAAGTTAGTGGTGATGTCTTGGGTACAGTCTATTTCACAATAGAGGAAGTGTTGGACATATTAGAATGTATGAAATTGGTTACATAGTTCGCATGATCGTAGAAAGCGGAAGGTAACAGTGGAAGGATGCTTGTCAGACTGGAGGCCTGTGACTAGTGGAGTGCCTCAGGAGTCAGTGCTGGGCCCATTACTGTTTGTCGTCTATATCAATGATTTGGATAAGAATGTACAAGGCATGATTAGTAAGTTAGCAGGTGTCACCAAATAGGCAGTATTGTGGATAGTGAGGAAGATATTCTGAATTTGCAGCAGGATCTTGATCAGCTGGGGAAGTGGACCAAAAAATGGCAAATGGAGTTTAATAATGATAAGTGTGAGTCGTTGACAATAAACTGAATCCCACAGTCCCATTAAATAGCGCATACTGATGGATGGAGAATTAATTCCAAAAAAGTGTACAAACCGTGCAAAAACATGGAACAAACAAAATTAATTCTGCATTCACGTGGAAGATCAAACAGTTGCAGAATGTGCCAGTTATTCTACTTTTTCATGTATTTCAGGGCTGGATGGAAACTGATGATTTCTTGACACAACAAAGAGTGTAATGAGATGTTGTCAGTGCACAGTGAGTACAGAATAATGTGCAAATACTGCCGGGTTAAAAGAAAAAAACTGAAAATAAAACATACAAAATTACTCTTTTCTATGTTTCCATTTTCTTTTTTCTCTTGCCTAGTCCAAAAGAATATAACATCACAAGCCACAAAGGTCACATGGTTGACAGCTAGCCTTTCATTAAAATTGTTAAACAGGACAGGGTGTGTGAGAGATACTTCAGTCCTAGTATATGAATGCACTTCCTATAGGATTTACATGCATGGTATCAGCTTGATCAGAAAGTAAATTCTCATTGTTCACTGCAAGAGAAAATACTGAAACTACTGCACGATGTTGAATGAATTCCAGTAAATTAGCCCAATTTGAATTGCAGGTTAATTACTCTTCCAAATATCTCACCATGATTTCGATTGGAGATGGAACAAATGCGGCTTTCAACAAATTGGAGGAATTAGAAAGCAGGCCAAATTTCAGACTGAAACAAATGTTGCAATTTAATTTGTTTCCAGAGAAGTAGGGATTCAAAAGCAGTATACTTCTCATATAAAAATGACTAAAATGAGACTTTGTTGTTAAATGGACCAAAGGACATGCCTGAAAAAAAAAACACAAAGTCTCCTCCATTCAAACAGAAATGCAAATGACTTTGGATACAAAATGAAAAAACTCTCAAATAGTGGAGGTTAGTGCTAAATGTTAGATTCCGTCAGTGCCCAGTCGTGGCTGATATAATCTACTGTACTGTGCACACATAATATTTAAAAGAGACTGAGCACAATTAAATTAAGCTCGTGGAAAAGAGAAATGCTGGAGCATAACTATTCTGTCAATCACATAAGTTCAGTGTGTTTTTGCAGAGTTTATACAGAAAACTAAACTGAAATCCCACATGGAAAGGCAGGACTAGTATCTGGTAAATATACATTCTCCTACCATGAAGCCTCCACCACCAGCTCCCCCACCCCCCAATTCCCCAAACCACCGTGCAGGCTGACAGTCAATTCTTAAATCACAAAATGCAGAAGAAATTAAGACCCAGCTTCAAAACCTGAACAGCCACTATCACATAATGAATCACACAGTAACAGAGAATATTAGTGGCTGGCAGAGAATTAAGCTAATTTGTTACACAGTACAGATTGATACCTACACTCACTCACATTGCAGAAACAGACAAAAAAAGATTGATGATGACAATGATGTTCATAAGAGCACTCACATTCACCAAGCAGGAACTGCCAGGTACATATCAATAGCTAAATTCACGGATTGATGTAGCAGAACCTGAGAGGCATAGATTGATACCCTCTACTCAGTTTCAAATAGCAGAAACTGACATACAGCAAGTAGAAACTGACAGGCACAGATGGATATCTGCACTCCCATATTCACATAGCAGAATCTGAGAGGTACAGGTTGATAATTACAGTCAACCATTTGTATTGCAGTAACTGTCAGGGACAGATTAAAAGCAATATTCTCATATTCAGGTGGATGAAACTGACAGGAACAGATTGAAATTAAACTTACATGTATGTATAGCCAAAAGCTGATAGATATTAATAACGAAACATTCACAGAGGAGAAACTGACAAGTAGAGATTGATAATTGAACTCACGTATGGATATAACAGAAACTGAGAGGCCCAGATTGAAACCGGTGCACTCATATTCACATCACATAAACTGAGAGGAACAGCTTGATAACTACAGTGACACATTTCCTTTGCAGTAACTGACAAATATGATGACATTCGCACATGCACTTGACAGAAATTGAAAGATACAGATCAGTAACTTGACTCACATAGAAGGAAACTGACAGGTAAAAATTCATAATGACAGTCACATTCAAATTGCAGAAACTAACATGCACACATTGACAAATGCACCTAAATATTCAGACAGCAGAAACTAGCAGGTACAGATCAATAATTAAACTCATTCACACAGCAGAAACTGGCAGGTACGGATCAATAATTAAACTCATTCACACAGCAGACACTGGCAGGTACGGATCAATAATTAAACTCATTCACACAGCAGACACTGGCAGGTACAGATCAATAATTAAACTCATTCACACAGCAGAAACTGGCAGGTAGAGATCAATAATTAAACTCATTCACACAGCAGAAACTAGCAGGTACAGATCAATAATTAAACTCATTCACACAGCAGACACTGGCAGGTACGGATCAATAATTAAACTCATTCACACAGCAGAAACTGGCAGGTACGGATCAATAATTAAACTCATTCACACAGCAGAAACTGGCAGGTACAGATCAATAATTAAACTCATTCACACAGCAGACACTGGCAGGTACGGATCAATAATTAAACTCATTCACACAGCAGAAACTGGCAGGTAGAGATCAATAATTAAACTCATTCACACAGCAGAAACTAGCAGGTACAGATCAATAATTAAACTCATTCACACAGCAGAAACTGGCAGGTACGGATCAATAATTAAACTCATTCACACAGCAGAAACTGGCAGGTACGGATCAATAATTAAACTCATTCACACAGCAGACACTGGCAGGTACGGATCAATAATTAAACTCATTCACACAGCAGACACTGGCAGGTACGGATCAATAATTAAACTCATTCACACAGCAGACACTGGCAGGTACAGGTCAATAATTAAACTCATTCACACAGCAGACACTGGCAGGTACAGATCAATAATTAAACTCATTCACACAGCAGAAACTGGCAGGTAGAGATCAATAATTAAACTCATTCACACAGCAGAAACTAGCAGGTACAGATCAATAATTAAACTCATTCACACAGCAGACACTGGCAGGTACGGATCAATAATTAAACTCATTCACACAGCAGAAACTGGCAGGTACGGATCAATAATTAAACTCATTCACACAGCAGAAACTGGCAGGTACAGATCAATAATTAAACTCATTCACACAGCAGACACTGGCAGGTACGGATCAATAATTAAACTCATTCACACAGCAGAAACTGGCAGGTAGAGATCAATAATTAAACTCATTCACACAGCAGAAACTAGCAGGTACAGATCAATAATTAAACTCATTCACACAGCAGAAACTGGCAGGTACGGATCAATAATTAAACTCATTCACACAGCAGAAACTGGCAGGTACGGATCAATAATTAAACTCATTCACACAGCAGAAACTGGCAGGTACGGATCAATAATTAAACTCATTCACACAGCAGACACTGGCAGGTATGGATCAATAATTAAACTCATTCACACAGCAGAAACTAGCAGGAACAGATCAATAATTAAACTCATTCACACAGCAGACACTGGCAGGTACGGATCAATAATTAAACTCATTCACAGCAGAAACTGGCAGGTAGAGATCAAGAATTAAACTCATTCACACAGCAGAAACTAGCAGGTACAGATCAATAATTAAACTCATTCACACAGCAGACACTGGCAGGTACGGATCAATAATTAAACTCATTCACACAGCAGAAACTGGCAGGTACGGATCAATAATTAAACTCATTCACACAGCAGACACTAGCAGGTACAGATCAATAATTAAACTCATTCACACAGCAGACACTGGCAGGTACGGATCAATAATTAAACTCATTCACACAGCAGACACTGGCAGGTACGGATCAATAATTAAACTCATTCACACAGCAGAAACTGGCAGGTACGGATCAATAATTAAACTCATTCACACAGCAGAAACTAGCAGGTACAGATCAATAATTAAACTCATTCACACAGCAGACACTGGCAGGTACGGATCAATAATTAAACTCATTCACACAGCAGAAACTGGCAGGTACAGATCAATAATTAAACTCATTCACACAGCAGAAACTAGCAGGTACAGATCAATAATTAAACTCATTCACACAGCAGACACTGGCAGGTACGGATCAATAATTAAACTCATTCACACAGCAGAAACTGGCAGGTACGGATCAATAATTAAACTCATTCACACAGCAGAAACTGGCAGGTAGAGATCAATAATTAAACTCATTCACACAGCAGACACTAGCAGGTACAGATCAATAATTAAACTCATTCACACAGCAGACACTGGCAGGTACGGATCAATAATTAAACTCATTCACACAGCAGAAACTGGCAGGTACGGATCAATAATTAAACTCATTCACACAGCAGAAACTAGCAGGTACAGATCAATAATTAAACTCATTCACACAGCAGAAACTAGCAGGTACGGATCAATAATTAAACTCATTCACACAGCAGACACTGGCAGGTACGGATCAATAATTAAACTCATTCACACAGCAGAAACTGGCAGGTACGGATCAATAATTAAACTCATTCACACAGCAGAAACTAGCAGGTACAGATCAATAATTAAACTCATTCACACAGCAGACACTGGCAGGTACGGATCAATAATTAAACTCATTCACACAGCAGAAACTGGCAGGTACGGATCAATAATTAAACTCATTCACACAGCAGACACTGGCAGGTACGGATCAATAATTAAACTCATTCACACAGCAGAAACTGGCAGGTACGGATCAATAATTAAACTCATTCACACAGCAGAAACTAGCAGGTACAGATCAATAATTAAACTCATTCACACAGCAGAAACTGGCAGGTAGAGATCAATAATTAAACTCATTCACACAGCAGACACTGGCAGGTACGGATCAATAATTAAACTCATTCACACAGCAGACACTGGCAGGTACGGATCAATAATTAAACTCATTCACACAGCAGAAACTGGCAGGTACGGATCAATAATTAAACTCATTCACACAGCAGAAACTGGCAGGTACAGATCAATAATTAAACTCATTCACACAGCAGACACTGGCAGGTACGGATCAATAATTAAACTCATTCACACAGCAGAAACTGGCAGGTAGAGATCAATAATTAAACTCATTCACACAGCAGAAACTAGCAGGTACAGATCAATAATTAAACTCATTCACACAGCAGAAACTGGCAGGTACGGATCAATAATTAAACTCATTCACACAGCAGAAACTGGCAGGTACGGATCAATAATTAAACTCATTCACACAGTAGAAACTGGCAGGTACAAGTCAATAATTAAACTCATTTGTACAGGAGAAACTGGCAGGTACAGGTCAATAATTAAACTCATTCACACAGCAGAAACTGGCAGGTAGAGATCAATAATTAAACTCATTCACACAGCAGAAACTGGCAGGTAGAGATCAATAATTAAACTCATTCACACAGCAGAAACTAGCAGGTACAGATCAATAATTAAACTCATTCACACAGCAGAAACTGGCAGGTACGGATCAATAATTAAACTCATTCACACAGCAGAAACTGGCAGGTACGGATCAATAATTAAACTCATTCACACAGCAGAAACTAGCAGGTACAGATCAATAATTAAACTCATTCACACAGTAGAAACTGGCAGGTACAAGTCAATAATTAAACTCATTTGCACAGGAGAAACTGGCAGGTACAGGTCAATAATTAAACTCATTCACACAGCAGAAACTGGCAGGTACAGGTCAATAATTAAACTCATTCACACAGCAGAAACGGGCAGGTACAGGTCAATAATTAAACTCATTCACAGCAGAAACGGGCAGGTACGGATCAATAATTAAACTCATTCACACAGCAGAAACGGGCAGGTACAGGTCAATAATTAAACTCATTCACAGCAGAAACTAGCAGGTACAGATCAATAATTAAACTCATTCACACAGTAGAAACTGGCAGGTACAAGTCAATAATTAAACTCATTTGCACAGGAGAAACTGGCAGGTACAGGTCAATAATTAAACTCATTCACACAGCAGAAACTGGCAGGTACAGGTCAATAATTAAACTCATTCACAGCAGAAACGGGCAGGTACGGATCAATAATTAAACTCATTCACACAGCAGAAACTGTCAGGTACAGGTCAATGATTAAACTCATTCACACAGTAGAAATTGGCAGGTATGGATCAATAATTAAACTCATTCGCACAGGAGAAACAGGCAGGTACAGATCAATAATTAAACTCATTCGCACAGCAGACACTGGCAGGTATGGATCAATAATTAAACTCATTCGCACAGGAGAAACAGGCAGGTACAGGTCAATAATTAAACTCATTCACACAGCAGAAACTGGCAGGTGAAGATCGATATTCACAAGACAGAAACTGATGGGTACAAAGTGATAACTACACTTACATTGATATAAAAGAAACTCATTATTAATATGATAATTGCAAAAATACATTCACCAAGCAGTAACTGACAGCTTTGGATTGCTAACTACACTCATACATTTGTACTTCTGAAAAAGACACGTACACATAATTAAACTTCCACTTTCGCATATCTCTGATAGGAAAGGATTGAGACCGAACCACACACACGAACAAAGTTGATGCTGCCAGAGACAGATCAGTAACTAAGTAAATGTTAACGTGTAGCCGAAGTGTGTGTTGCTGAAAAAGCAAAGCAGGTCAGGCAGCATCCGAGGAGCAGGAAAATTGACATTTCTTACCTGGCAGGGGAGATACCAGATCATGAGTGGAGCTTCGAGTCATCAGATCTAGTGGAGACCATCGCTGGATCATGATTGGACGTTGGAGGATCGTTTGGTTGAGCTGACCAGCTCTTGGTGGATCTTAATGCTGGCTTTTTTTTATTTCAAAAATATACTTTATTCATAAAATACTTTGATGATCTGTACAACTGGACATGTCATACATATGTAAACATTCCATTTGTTTGCATACCGAAAACAGAGTAATCATTCCTATTTACAGGTCTGTACAATTACATTTTTAGTTGAGGCGCCAGCAGAGCCCAAATGACTGTGTGGGCCCCCTGTTCTTCTTCAGGCAGGCAGATGTTACACGGTGGTCTTTCCCCACCCCGCCTTGGCGGCAGCTGCCCCAAGCTTCAGCGCATCCCTCAACACGTAGTCCTGGACCTTGGAATGTGCCAGTCTGCAACACTCAATCGGGATCAACTCCTTCAGCTGGAAGATCAACAGGTTCCGGACCGCCCAGAGAGCGTCCTTCACTGAGTTGATGATCCTCCAGGCACAGCTGATGTTCGTCTCGGTGTGCGTCCCGGGGAACAGGCCGTAGAGCACGGAGTCCCGCGTCACGGCGCTGCTCGGGACGAACCTTGACAAACACCACTGCATTCCTCTCCAGACTTCTTCTGCGTAGGCACATTCCAGAAGGAGGTGTGTGACAGTCTCGTCCCCCCCGCAGCCGCTTCGAGGACAGCGTAAGGTGCGGCTGAGAGTCCGGGCGTGCATAAAGGATCTCACAGGCTCTTCTCACCACCAGCCAAGCCATGTCTTGGTGCTTGTTGGAAAGTTCTGGCGATGAGGCATTCTGCCAAATGGCTTTGACAGTCTGCTCAGGCACCCTTTTCCCGAAAGGTCTCAAGGACACTACGTGCTGACCATTTCCTGATAGACTTGTGGTCAAACGTGTTTCTCTTCATAAACTTCTCCACGAAGGACAGTTGATACGGACGGTCCAACTACTCGGAGCGTTCCGCGGCAGCGAGGCCAGGCCCATCCTTCGCAACACCGGGGACAGGTAGAACCTCAGTACATAGTGACACGTTGTGTTTGTGTACCGGGGATCCACGCACAGCTTGATGCAGCCACACACAAAGGTGGCCATCAGGGTGAAGGTGGCATTGGGCGTGTTTTTTCCCTCATTGCCCAGATCTTTGTACAGCGAGTCCCTTCAGACCCGGTCCATCTTTGACCTCCATATAAACTGGAAGATGGCCCGGGTGACTGCAGCAGCACAGGTTCTGGGAATAGGCCAGACCTGTGCCACGTATAACAGCAATGACAGTGCCTCACACCTGATGACCAGGTTTTTTCCCGCGATGGAGAGCGACCCTAGCTTCCATCTGCCCAGTTTCTGCCTCACTTTGCTGATACACTCCTACCAAGACTTGGCGCATGCCCCAGCCTCCCCAAACCAAAAACCCAGCACCTTCAGGTGGTCAGTCCTGACGGTGAAGGGGATCGAGGATTCCCGAAGAGCTCTTGCCTCGGTTTACCTTGGCCCCCAAGGCCCGTTCGAAATGGTCATATATGCACATGAGTCTGTGCACGGACAGCGGATCCGAGCAGAAAACGGCGACATCACCATGTACAGGGAGGCCTTAACCTGCAGGCCCCCGCTGCCAGGAATAGTCACCCCTCTCAGGCTCGCATCCTTCCTGATGGACTCGGCAAACGGCTCTATGCAGCACACAAGTAGGGCAGGAGAGAGAGGGCAGCCCTGCCTGACTCCAGATCTGACTGGGAAGCTATCTGATTCCCACCCATTGATTGAGACTGCACTGACAATGTTGGTGTAGAGCAGTCTGATCCAATTGCAGATTCCCTCCCCAAAGCCCATTTTAGATTAGATTAGATTACTTACAGTGTGGAAACAGGCCCTTCGGCCCAACAAGTCCACACCGACCCGCCGAAGCGCAACCCACCCATACCCCTACATTTACCCCTTACCTAACACTACGGGCAATTTAGCATGGCCAATTCACCTAACCTGCACATCTTTGGACTGTGGGAGGAAACCGGAGCACCCGGAGGAAACCCACGCAGACACGGGGAGAATGTGCAAACTCCACACAGTCATTCGCCTGAGTCGGGAATTGAACCCGGGTCTCTGGCGCTGTGAGGCAGCAGTGCTAACCACTGTGCCACCGTGCCGCCCACATTTTGGAGAGAACATCTCTCATATACCTGTGTGATATCGTGTCAAAGGCTTTCTCCTGGTCCAGGCTGATCAGGCAGGTGTCCAACCCTCTGTCCTGCACATAGGCGATCATATCCCTGAGGAATGCGAGACTCTCAGCGATCTTCCTGCCCGGCACAGCACAGGTTTGGTCAGGTGAATGACCGACCCCAGAGCAGACCTGACCCGGTTGGCGATTTTTTTTTATTTCAAAAATATACTTTATTCATAAAATAATTTGATGGTCTGTACAGTTGGTCATGCCATACATATGTAAACATGTACATACAGAGATCAGAATTTATCATTTTTACACAGGTCTGTACATTTTCAATCATATGCCCATATAATTAGCTGAGGCGTCAGCAGAGCCCAAATGACTGCGTGGGCCCCCTGTTCCTCTTAGGCAGGCAGATGTTACACGGTGGTCTTTCCCCACCGCGCCTTGGCGGCAGCTGCCCCAAGCTTCAGCGCAACACGTATTCCTGGACCTTGGAATGTGCCAGTCTGCAACACTCAGTCGGGGTCAAGTCCTTCAGCTGGAAGATCAGCAGGTTCCGGACCGCCCAGAGAGCGTCCTTCACCGAGTTGATGATCCTCCAGGCACAGTTGATGTTCGTCTCGGTGTGCGTCCCAGGGAACAGGCCGTAGAGCACGGAGTCCCATGTCACGGCGCTGCTCGGGACGAACCTCGACAAACACCACTGCATTCCTCTCCAGACTTCCTCTGCGTAGGCACATTCCAGAAGGAGGTGTGTGACAGTCTCCCCCCCACTCCCCCCGCAGCCGCTTCGAGGGCAGCGTGCAGTGCGGCTGAGAGTCCGGGCGTGCATAAAGAATCTCACAGGCAGAGCCCTTCTCACCACCAGCCAAGCCATGTCTTGGTGCTTGTTGGAAAGTTCTGGCAATGAGGCATTCTGCCAAATGGCTTTGACAGTCTGCTCAGGGAACCGCTCGATAGGATCCGCCCTCTCCTTTTCCCGAAGGGTCTCAAGGACACTACGTGCTGACCACTTCCTGATGGACTTGTGGTCAAAGGTGTTTTTCTTCATAAACTTCTCCACGAAGGACAGGTGATACGGAACTGTCCAACTACTTGGAGCGTTCCGCGGCATCGAGGCCAGGCCCATCCTTCGCAACACCGGGGACAGGTAGAACCTCAGTACGTAGTGACACTTGGTGTTTGCGTACCGGGGATCCACGCACAGCTTGATGCAGCCACACACAAAGGTGGCCATCAGGGTGAAGGTGGCATTGGGTGTATTTTTTTCCCTTTTGCCCAGATCTTTGTACATCGAGTCCCTTCAGACCCGGTCCATCTTTGACCTCCATATAAACTGGAAGATGGCCCGGGTGACTGCAGCAGCACAGGTTCTGGGAATAGGCCAGACCTGTGCCACGTATAACAGCAATGACAGTGCCTCACACCTGATGACCAGGTTTTTTCCCGCGATGGAGAGCGACCCTAGCTTCCATCTACCCAGTCTCTGCCTCACTTTGCTGATACACTCCTACCAAGACTTGGCGCATGCCCCAGCCCCCCCGAACCAAATAGCCAGCACCTTCAGGTGGTCGGTCCTGACGGTGAAGGGGATCGAGGATTGGTCGGCCCAGTTCCCAAAGAGCATTGTCTCGCTCTTGCCTCAGTTTACCTTGGCCCCCAAGGCCTGTTCAAACTGGTCACATATGCACATGAGTCTGTGCACGGACAGCGGATCTGAGCAGAAAACGGCGACGTCATCCATGTACACGGAGGCCTTAACCTGCAGGCCCCCGCTGCCAGGAATAGTCACCCCTCTCAGGCTCGCATCCTTCCTGATGGACTCGGCAAATGGCTCTATGCAGCACACAAACAAGGCAGGTGAGAGAGGGCAGCCCTGCCTGACTCCAGATCTGACTGGGAAGCTATCTGATTCCCACCCATTGATTGAGACTGCACTGCTGACCCGGTCGGCGATTACCTTTGACAGAATTTTGTAATCCGCATTCAACAGTAAGATTGGTCTCCAATTTTTGAGTTCCTCCCTCTCCCCCTTCCGCTTGTAGACGAGGGTGATGATGCCTTTCCTCATGGATTCAATCATGGTACCTGCCCGAAGCATACTGACATACACCTCCAGCAGGTCCTGGCCAATCAAGTCCCACAGAGCGGAATAGATCTCGACCGGTAAGCCGTCGCTTCTGGGAGTTTTATTCTTTTCGAAGGACTCGAGGGCCTTGGTCAGCTCGTCCAGAGATAGCGGCTGGTCCAGCCTCTCCAGTGTTCTGTCGTCTAAGACCTCCGTGATAGAGGACAGGAACGACTGGGAGGCCGCGCTGTCGGTCGGCTTCGCGTCATACAGACTGGCATAGAAGGATTTACTGATCCTCATGGCACAGAGCTCTCTTTGTGCACCTTCTGGAAGAAGAAATGTGAGCACGTCTCGTCCTGCTCCACCAAGCGGACCCTGGACCAGAAGATTATCTTGGAGGCCTCCGAAGCAAAGAGCAAGGCTTCCTGGCCCTTCACCTCCTTGAGGTCCGACGTGGCATCCACCCCCATCATCTGCAGCAGGAGCAGGCTCTGCATCCTTCCCTGGAGCTGGGACAGTTTTCTCCGCCTCTCTCTCGCCTTGTGAACACCTTTGAGGATGAAGAACCTCTTGATGTTCCCTTTTCCTGTTTCCCACCAGTCCGCTGGAGACTCAAAGAGGGGCTTCACAGTTCTCCAACTTGCGTAATCCCTCTTGAGCTCCTCAATGTTTCCCGGGGTCAACAGCTTTGCGTTCAGCTTCCACGTTCCCTTACCAGCCCGCTGCTTGTCCTGTAGGTGACAGTCGGCCAGCAGGAGGCAGTGGTCAGAGATGAACACCGGCTTGACGTCGGTGGATCTGACCAAGAGTGTTCGGGACACAAACAGGTAATCTATCCTTGAGCAGAGAGATCCGTCTGCACGTGACCAGGTGTATCTACGCTGCGCTTCGTCTGCAGGGGTGATGAAGATGTCGTGCAGCTTGGCATCTTTAACCGTGTCCATCAGGGCACTGGACGTGGTGTCCAGTTTACTGTCCCCCCCGCCGGATCGTCCATCTGCATCAATGATACAGTTGAAGTCTCCGGCCAGAATGACTGGCCTGGATGTAGCCAGCAACAATGGAAGCTGCTGCAGGACGGCCAACCGTTCATTCTTACCCACTGGGGCGTACACATTAATCAGTCTCAGGGGAGCATTCCTGTACATGACGTCGGTGACGACGAGGCACCCGCCCACCACCTCCTTAACCTCGGAGATGGTGAAGTTGCCTCCTCT
This sequence comes from Chiloscyllium plagiosum, assembly GCF_037043375.1. Classification (NCBI taxonomy): domain Eukaryota; kingdom Metazoa; phylum Chordata; class Chondrichthyes; order Orectolobiformes; family Hemiscylliidae; genus Chiloscyllium; species Chiloscyllium plagiosum. The sequence continues at coordinate 4,210,593 of NW_028270176.1, forward strand.
CAACAGGATACCCAGGCCAGAGGCGTGGCTATCATTGCCCCCCGACCAAACTGACGGCCCATTTGCCCACAAGCTCAACCATCTCCCATAGCTGCTGAGGTGCGGTATCCCACACTCCTGCAGAAACAGGACGTCGGCTTTAACATTGGCCAGGAAGGCCATCGTAGAAACACATTGCGTAGCCGATTTGATGGTACGCACATTGATGCTGGCAATTTCTAACCCCATTTTAACAGTTTACAAGGTTGACACTGTCCATTTGCTGCTGGTCTTGCTCCTCTGGGGTAGCTGTGTACATTCCTGTGGTGACGGCAAACTGCTGGACCCTCCCAAGACTGAGGTAGCTGTCCAGCTCCACGCTGGAGCCATTTTCCCACTCTGGTGTCTTCGGGTCGGGCCCAGGGTCCGCACAGTCCAGTTCTCCATCTGACAGTGGGGCTGTCACAGGACCGCTGCTCCCAGTTACCTGGAGCTGTGGGCCGGTGGGTACCTCTTGGTTCTCACCGGGTGGGGGGAGGCCTTTACCCGTCCCCTCAGAGGGATCGTCTTTTCCTGTTTGGGCGGTGGTGCCCTCCTTTCTCCTCGTGGCGCTCTGTCTCTTCCTCTGGTGATGACCCTCCTTGTGCCCGTCCTCACCGTTCCCATGCTGTTTTGTGGTACCTTGCTGGTCTTAGGCTGTCCACGACTTGTGTTGCCACCTCCGGCCATCTGTGCGTAGGTGGCGGCCCCTCGTCTTGGGCAGGCCTTGTACATGTGGCCCGCCTCTCCGCACAGATTACAGTACTTGGCCTCCTTACATTCCTTGGTCGGGTGGCCTTCCTGCTTGCAGTTTCGGCAGACGGTCACCTTACAATCCGCCGCCATGTGGCCTGACCTCCCGCAGGTTCGGCACACATTTGGCTGCCCTGCGTGTGTCAGGTAACCTCTGCTCCCTCCGATGGCAAAGCTGGAGGGTGGGTGGAGGATGTTCCCACTGGCATCGACCCTCAGGGTTACCCTGACCTGTTGTTTGCTGGTCCAGATCCCGAAAGGATCGACCACATCGGTACTCTCTCCCTCGACCTGGACGTATCTTCTCAAGAAGGTCAGGACATCTGCTGCTGGGACGTGAGGGTTGTACATCTGGATTGTTACAACCCGACTCCTCTGCGCAGGAAGCACACACAACGGGACTGCAGACAAGTTGGAGAGCAGAGGTTCTCCTTCCTTCTCCTTGAAGACCTTCAGGAGCTGCTCGCAATTCTTCACGCTCCTGAAGGTCACATCGAAATAGCCTGCCACAGGGAAATCCTGCAGGCAGTACGCATCCGCTGCTGCGAACCCACAGCACTCCAGCAAACCTTCACAAACACCATCCGATCGACCGGTGTGTGCTCCTCCGCCTTCTTCACAGTCACCCTGACTGTGTTGTGAATGCCCTGGCCAGGGCTGCGAGCGGCTGCTGAGGCCATAGCTCTGAGGTTGGCTGGTACCTGAATTGGTGTTAGGCTGAAGCCAGCATGAAGATCCACCACTTCTCAGCCTTTTGGCTAAGATCAAGTGTCTGTTCTTATCAGGACAGGGGTTGAGTTGCGAGTCATCAGAGCTAGTGGAGATCATCGCTGGATCGTGATTGGACGTTGGAGGATCGCTTGGTTGTGCTGACCTACTATTGGTGGATCTTCATGCTGGCTTCGGCTTAACGCCAATTCAGGGACCAGCCAACCTCAGAGCTATGGCCTCAACAGCTGCCCACAGCCCTGGGCAGGGGGTTCGAAACACAGTCCGGGTGACTGTGAAGAAGGTAGAGGGTCGTACACCGGTGGATCACATCCTGTTTATTAAGAAGATACTGCTGGGATGCTGTGGGTTCGCTGTAGCGGACGTGTACTGCCTGCAGGATTTCCCTGGGGCAGGCTACTTTGATGTGACCTTCAGAAGTGTGAAGCAGTGCGAACAGCTCCTGAAGGTCTTCAAGAAGAAGGAAGGGGAGCCGCTGTTTTCCATCTTGTCGGCGATCCCATTGTGTGTGCTTCCTGCACAGAGGAATCGGGTTGTTACAATCCATATGTACAACCCCTATGTTCCAGCGGCTGATGTCCTGACCTTCCTGGGAAGGTACGTCCAAGTTGAGGGAGAAGCCACCGATGTGATCGACCCCTTTGGGATCTGGCCCAGTAAGCGGCAGGTCAGGGTGACTCTGAGGGTCAATGGCAATGGGAACATTCTCCACCCACCCTCGAGCTTCGCAATTGGAGGGAACAGAGGCTACCTGACATATGCAGGGCAGCCAAAAGTGTGCCAAACCTGTGGGAAGTCGGGACACGTGGCGGCGGACTGCAAGGTGACCATCTGCAGGAACTGCAAACAGGAGGGTCACCTGACTAAGGACTGTCAGGAAGCAAAGAGCTGCAACCTGTGCGGAGAGGCGGGCCACGTGTACAAGACCTGCCCAAGACGGGGGGCCCCACTTACACACAGATGGCTGGAGGTGGCAATGTGAGCCGTGGCCCCCCAAAGACCAGTAAGGTGCACCCAGACAACAGGGAAACGGAGTCTGGTGGCACCCAGAAAGAAGAACAGGCTGGAGTGGAGGAGGTGACAGCCAGCGGAGAGACACAGCAGCTGATCCTAGCTCTAGCTGGGCAGATGGAAGCAATGGAGGAGAAGGTAATCGAGCAGACAGAGAAGTGGATACCTGTTAAAAACAGGAAGAGAAAATCCGGCCAGGCCCCCAAAGCCTCCCAGCAAAGGGGGAAAAGACAACTGCACGAGGGAGAGACGGCCAGCTCTTCGGATGGGGAAGACGGGCGCACAGAATGTCATCACCACCAGAAGAAGAGACAGAGCGCCGTTAATAAAGAGGAGGGCATTTCCTCCCAACCAGGAAACAACAGACCCCCCGAAGTCCACCCTCCACCCAGTGAGAACCATGGGGTACCCACTGCCCCACAACTGCAGACAACTGAGAGCTGCGATCCTCTGACAGTCCCATTGTCAGACACAGAACTGGACGGTGCGGACCCTTGCCTTGGCTCAATGACTCCAGAGCAGGTAAACGACCCCAGTGAGAGCCTGGATAGCTACCTCAGCCCAGCGAGGGTCCAGCAGTTCATGCTCACCGTGGGGATGCAGACAGCTTCCCCAGAGACAAGACAGTCAAATGGACAATGGTAACCCCATAAACTGGGATTAAAAAAGGTTCATTTGCTATAGTGTAACAGGGCACCCACTCAGTAGGTGGGTTCTGCTGAAGCCACAGCTAAATAATAAGAGACTGGATGGTTAATAAAGGGAACTGTAAATAGGATAACTGTAAATTCGAGTAATTAAATCTGTTCTTTGAAATGTTAAGACATGCAATGTATATATCTATGAACGACATGACAAATTGTACAAGTAACAAAGATTTATTTCTATGAATTAAGTATATTTTGAAATTTAAAAAAGCATAAAGATCCACCAAGAGCAGGTCAGCACAACCAAACGATCCTCCAACGTCCAATCATGATCCAGCGATGGTCTCCAGCAGCTCTGACAACTCGCAACACGATCCCTGTGGTTTCTCCCCCGCCAGCACACGTCCGCTGCGTCAAACCGGCAGCACTCGAGCAGAATCTCTTCCTCTGGTCCTCAGGAACTACACATATTCCGAGCTGGCTTTTTTTTTATTTCAAAAATATACTTTATTCATATATATTTAATCTATACAATTGGACATGTCATCATTCTGTAAACATTCCATTTCTTTACGTATCGAAACAGGGTGATCATTCATATTCACAGGTTGGTGCAATTACATTGAGCTGAGGCGCCAGCGGAGCCCAAATGACTGCATGGGCTCCCTGTTCTTCTTAGGCAGGCAGATGTTAGACGGTGGTCTTTCCCCACCGTGCCATGGCGGCAGCTGCCCCAAGCTTCAGCGCGTCCCTCAACACGTAGTCCTGGAACTTGGAATGTGCCAGTCTGCAACACTCAGTCGGGGTCAACTCCTTCAGCTTGAAGATCAACAGGTTTCGGACCACCCAGAGAGCGTCCTTCACCGAGCTGGCTTTGGCCTATCACCAATTCAGGAACAAACTAACCTCAGAGCTATGGCCTCAGCAGTCGCCGACAGCCCAGGCCAGAGCATTTGCAACACAGTCAGAGTGACTGCGAAGAAGGTGGAGGATTGTACACCTGTCGATCGGACGGTGTTCATCAAGCAGGTTTTGCTAGAGTGCTGTGGGTGCTCTTGGTCAGATCCATGGAGAGGCTAGACCAGCTGCTATCTCTGGACGAGCTGACCCAGGCCCTCAAGTCCTTCGAAAAGAATAAAACTCCCGGAAGTGACGGCTTACTGGTCGAACTCAATTCTGCTCTGTGGGACTTGATTGGCCAGGACCTGCTGGAGGTGTATGTCAGTATGCTTCGGGCAGGTACCATGAGTGAATCCATGAGGAAAGGCATCATCACTCTCATCTGCAAGCAGAAGGGGGAGAGGGAGGAAATCAGAAATTGAAGTCCAATCTCACTGTTGAATGTGGATTACAAAATCTTGTCAAAGGTCATTGACAACCAGGTCAGGTCTCCTCTGAAGGTGGTGATTCACCCTGACCAAACCTGTGCTGAATGGGGCAGGAAGATCACTGAGAGTCTCGCACTCCTCAGGGATACAATCGCCGCCTACATGCAGCACAGGGGGTTGGACACCTGCCTGATCAGCCTGGACCAGGAGAAAGCCTTTGACAGGATATCACACATGTACATGAGAGATGTTCTCTCCAAAATGGGTTTTGGGAGGGAATCTGCAATTGGATCAGACTGCTCTACACCAACATTGTCAGTGTAGTCTCAATCAATGGGTGGGAATCAGATAGCTTCCCAGTCAGATCTGGAGTCAGGCAGGGCTGCCCTCTCTCTCTCCTCCCTATCTTTTATCTTAGCCTGCTGGACCAACTTTTCTCATTCCTGAAGAAGGGCTAATGCCCGAAACGTCGATTCTCCTGTTCCCTAGATGCTGCCTGACCTGCTGCGCTTTTCCAGCAACACATTTCCATCTCTCTCTCTCTCCTGCCCTACTTGTGTGCTGCATAGAGCCATTTGCCGAGTCCATCAGGAAGGATGCGAGCCTGAGAGGGGTGACTATTCCTGGCAGCAGGAGCCTGATGTTTAAGGCCTCCCTGTACATGGATGGCGTCGTCATTTTCTGCTCGGATCCACTGTCCGTGCGCAGACTCATGTACCTATGTGACCAGTTCGAACGGGCCTCAGGGGCCAAGGTAAACCGAGGCAAGAGCGAGGCCATGCTCTTCGGGAACTGGGCCGACCAATCCTCGATCCCCTTCACCATCAGGACCGACCACCTGAAGGTGCTGGGTATTTGGTTCGGGGGGGCTGGGGCATGCGCCAAGTCTTGGTAGGAGCGTATCAGCAAAGTGAGGCAGAGACTGGGTAGATGGAAGCTAGGGTCGCTCTCCATCGCGGGTAAAAACCTGGTCATCAGGTGTGAGGCACTGTCATTGCTGTTATACGTGGCACAGGTCTGGCCTATTCCCAGAACCTGTGCTGCTGCAGTCACCTTATTGGGAAATAAGGGAAGGCAGGTGACTGAGGTGTCAGTAGGGGAGCACTTTGGGGCCAGCGACTATAATTCTATTCGTTTTAAAATAGTGATGGAAAGGATAGACCAGATCTAAAAATTGAAGTTCTAATTTGGAGAAAGGCCAATTTTGGCGGTATTAGGCAAGAGCTTTCGAAGCTGATTGGAGGCAGATGTTCGCAGGTAAAGGGATGGCTGGAAAATGGGAAGCCTTCAGAAATGAGATAATCCAGAGAAAGTATATTCCTGTCAGGGTGAAAGGGAATGCTGGTAGGTATAGGGAATGCTGGATGACGAAAGAAATTGAGGGTTTGGTTAAGAAAAAAAGGAAGCCTATGTCAGGTATAGACAGGATAGATCGAGTGAATCCTTAGAAAAGTATAAAGGAAGTAGGAGTATACTTAAGAGGGAAATCAGGAGGGCCAAACGGGGACATGAGATAGCTTTGGCAAATAGAATTAAGGAGAATCTAAAGGGTTTTTACAAATATATTAAGGACAAAAGGGTAACTAGGGAGAGAATAGGGCCCCTCAAAGATCAGCAAGGCGGCCTTTGTGAGGAGCCACATAAAATGGGAGAGATACTAAATGAATATTTTGCATCAGTGTTTACTGTGGAAAAGGATATGGAAGATATAGACTGTAGGGTAATAGATGGTGACATCTTGCAAAATGTCCAGATTACAGAGGGCGAAGTGCTGGATGTCTTGAAACGGTTAAAGTGGATAAATCCCCAGGACCTGATCAGGTGTACCCGAGAACTCTGTGGAAAGCTAGAGAAGTGATTGCTGGGCCTCTTGCTGAGATATTTGTATCATCGATAGTCTCAGGTGAGGTGCCGGAAGACTGGAGGTTGGCAAACGTGGTGCCACTGTTTAAGAAGGGCGGTAAAGACAAGCCAAGGAACTATAGACTAGTGAGCCTGATCTTAGTGGTGGGCAAGTTGTTGGAGAGAATCCTGAAGGACAGGATGTACATGTATTTGGAAAGGCAAGGACTGATTCGGGATATTCAACATGGCTTTGTGCATGGGAAATCATGTCTCACAAACTTGATTGAGTTTTTTGAAGCAGTAACAAAGAGGATTGATGAGGGCAGAGCAATAGATGTGATCTATATTGACTTCAGTAAGGCGTTCGACAAGGTTCCCCATGGGAGACTGATTAGCAAGGTTAGATCTCATGGAATACAGGGGAAACTAGCCATTTGGATACAGAACTGGCTCAAAGGTAGAAGACAGAGGGTGGAGGGTTGTTTTTCGACTGGAGGCCTGTGACCAGTGGAGTGCCACAAGGATCGGTGCTGGGTCCTCTACCTTTTGTCATTTACATAAATGATTTGGATGTGAACATAAGAGGTACAGTCAGTAAGTTTGCGGATGACACCAAAATTGGAGGTGTAGTGGACAGTGAAGAGGGTTACCTCAGATTACAACAGGATCTTCACCAGATGGGCCAATGAGCTGAGATAAATGTGAGGTGCTTCATTTTGGGAAAGCAAATCTTCGCAGGACTTATACACTTAATGGTAAGGTCCTAGGGAGTGTTGCTGAACAAAGAGATCTTGGAGTGCAGGTTCATAGCTCCTTGAAAGTGGAGTCGCAGGTAGATAGGATAGTGAAGAAGGTGTTTGGTATACTTTGTATTATTGGTCAGAGTATTGAGTACAGGAGTTGGGAGGTTATGTTGTGGAGGTTATGTTGGTTAGGCCACTGTTGGAACATTGCGTGCAATTCTGGTCTCCTTCCTATTGGAAAGGTGTTGTGAAACTTGAAAGGGTTCAGAAAAGATTTACAAGGCTGTTGCCAGGGTTGGAGGATTTGAGCTACAGGTAGTGGCTGAACAGGCTGGGACTGTTTTCCCTGGAGCTTTGGAGGCTGAGGGGTGACCTTATAGAGGATTACAAAATTATGAGGGGCATAATAGACAAATAGACAAAGTCTTTTCTCTGGGGTCGGGGAGGGCATAGGTTTAGGGTGAGAGGGGCAAGATATAAAAGAGACCCACGGGGCAACTTTTTCACACAGAGGGTGGTACGTGTATGGAATGAGCTGCCAGAGGAAGTGATGGAGGCTGGTACAGTTGCAACATTTAAGAGGCATTTGGATGGGTGTATGAATAGGAAGGGTTTGGAGGGATATGGGCTGGGTGCTGACAGGTGGGACTAGATTGGGTTGGGATATCTGGTCAGCATGGACAGGTTGGACCGAAAGGTCTGTTTCTATGCTGTACATCTCTATGACCTGGGCCATCTTCCATTCTATATGGAGATCAAAGATGGACCGGGTCCAAAGGGACTCGATGTATAAAGATCTGGGCAAATGGGGAAAAAATACACCCAATGCTACCCTCATCCTGATGGCCACCTTTGTGTGTGGCTGCATCAAGCTGTGTGTGGATCCCCGGTATGCAAACACCAAGTGTTGCTGCGTACTGAGGTTCTACCTGTCCCCGGTGTTGTGAAGGATGGGCGTGGCCTCGCTGCCGTGGAACGCTCCGAGCAGTTGGACCGTCCCGTATCAACTGTCCTTTGTGGACAAGTTTATGAAGAAAAACACCTTTGACCACAATTCCATCAGGAAGTGGTCAGCCTGTAGTGTCCTTGAGACCCTTCAGGAAAAGGAGAGGGCGGATCCTATCGAGCGGTTCCCTGAGCAGACTGTCAAAGCCATTTGGCAGAATGCCTCATTGCCAGAACTTTCCAACAAACACCAAGACATGGCTTGGCTGGTGGTGAGAAGGGCTCTGCCTGTGAGATCCTTTATGCACACTCAGCCGCACTGCACGCTGCCCTCGAAGCGGCTGCGGGGGGGGACGAGACTGTCACACACCTCCTTCTGGAATGTGCCTACGCAGAAGAATTCTGGAGAGGAATGCAGTTGTGTTTGTCGAAGTTCTTCCCGAGCAGCTCTGTGACACTGGACTCTGTGCTCTACGGTCTGTTCCCAAGGACGCACACCGATACGAACTGTGCCTGTAGGATCATCAACTCGGTGAAAGACGCTCTTTGGTCTGTCCGAAACCTGTTGATCTTCCAGCTGAAGGTGTTGACCCCAACTGGGTGTTGTGGACTGGCACATTTCAAGGTCCAGGACTATGTGTTGAGGACGTGCAGAAGCTTGGGGCAGCTGCCGCCAAGGTGTGGTGAGGAAAGGCCATTGTGCAGCATCTGCCTGCCTAAGAAGAACAGGGGGCCCACCCAGTATGTGGGCTCCGCTAAAGCCTCAGCTAAATATATGGATAGTAAACGTACAGACTTGTATATACAAATGATTAATTCCGAGCTCAGTATATAAAGAAATGCAAGGTATGTCTATGAATGGCACCACCAATTGTACAGATCATCAAAATATTTTTTACGAATAAAGTGTATTTTTGAAATAAATAAAAGTTTTGGGCAAAAGCCCTTCATCAGGAATACAGGCTGGGAGCCTCCGGGGCCTCATTCCTGATGTAGGGCTTTTGCCCGAAACATTAATTTTCCTGATCCTCAGATGCTGCCTGACCTGCTGGGCTTTTCCAGCGCCACACTGATCTCCAGCATCTGCAGTCCTCACTTTCGCCAATATGCCAATTAATAGCTATGCTCACACAGTGACAACAGAAACTGAATAATGACTGTCATGTCCACACAGCAAAAACTGTCAGGTACAGTTTGAAAACTACACTCAGACAATCACTTAGCATAAACTGACAGAAAAACTTATAATCACACACATTAATACAGCAAAATCTGACAGGTACAACTTGATAAACCAGAAACTGATGTGAGTCTCAGATTCACTCAGTTGAAACTGTCAGGGACAGATGAGTACATACGCTCTCACATTCATATTGCAGAGACTGACATGGATGGGTTGATGACTAAACTCACTCTCCAATAGCAGAAACTTCCATGATAGATGGATAACTCTCAAACATAGTCACCAAGCATAAACTGACCGGTAGAGACTGACAACACCTTCTCACAGCTGAAACTGGCAGATACAAGAAACTGACAGGTACAGATTAATAACTACACTCTCGGATACACTGAGCAGAAACTGACAGGTAAAGGCCAGTAAATAAGCTCACACGTGCACATAGCATTAAATACCAGAGAAAGACTGATAACTGTACTCTTATATTCAGGGACAGCGGATAACTTCACTCACATTCAGGCAGCTACAAATTGATTATTTGTCTCTCCCATTCACAGAGCAGAATCTGACAGGTACAGATCGGTAACTACATCCTATTTTCATATAGAAGGGACTGAGATGGATAGGGCAAACCAACCCTCAATAATCCTGAAACTCTAAGCAGCATAATACAGTTCATACTAATCCAGAAATCGCAGGCTGTGATAAAACAAAATAACACACTTCGACCCAAGAGTTGTCATGAGCCGAATAGAATCAATGTTAAGTTGTATGGATTTGTCAGAAAGTGATATTTTTGTTAATTAAAGTCAGTGCAGAAGACCAGTCACTGGCATGTGCAGCTAGAAACACACACTCCCACATCATCATAACAAAGAGCACCATCATAACAAAAACCAATAGCACATTGTTTTTCAGTGTCAGAGACATACAATAAAACTCCTTCCGTCAGATTGACAGGAATAAAATCAAGTTCCACTTCACATTTCATCGCAGAACCTGACAGATTCACTTGGAGTCCCACAAGAACCAATCACAGAGAGATTAGACTAACCAATCAGAAACGGGTCTTTCCCCATCCCTCATTAGCATTGCTGACGCTGTCAGGTTAGAAATAGCCAGCTCCAGGCCCGGGCTCCCTCAGTCTGTGTCTGATATTATCTGGTAACATGGCTGAGGGAAAGACAGGACAAGTTCCCAAGAAGGCCGCTTAGAAAGCGGTGAAGAAGGTGTCAGTGAAGGTCCAGGAGAGAAAGTTACTCCATCTACATCTACAAAGTGTTGAAGTAGGTTCACCCCGACACCGGCATCTCCTCCAAGGCCATGAGCGTCATGAACTCGTTCGCCAGCGATCTTTTCGAGCGGATCGCAGGGGAGGCTTCCCGTCTGGCCCAGTACAACAAGCGCTGCACCATCAGCTCCCGGGAGATCCAGACCTCCGTGTGGCTGCTGCTGCTGCCCGGGGAGCTGGCCAAGCACGCCGTGTCGGAGGGCACAAAGGCGGTGACCAAGTACTCCAAGCGATCAGCAATATGGAGGCTCCAAGTGAAACGCCGCATTGGACTGAAACACACACACATCCAGAACCCAACGGCTCTTTTCAGAGCCACCCGCCACTTCCCTGAAACAGCTGAACCGTTTTAGTTTACACATGATACTGGGAATGTATAACTCATGTCTCCACGAGATTTATGTTTTTATAAATGTGCGAAACATTAATGAGTGCCCGCTGACCCAGTGCATTCCTCGGTCTCTAACGCATTCGTATGAAATCCTGTTTCCCGGCCTGTAGAGAGACAGCATAGGACACACAGCGGGGAGTTATTCTTCAGCGACTTCCCCAGTCCACGTTACTCGGTTAGTTCAGGAGCGATCAGCCCTTGTGGGGAATGAACCGTGATTATCCCCCAGGGCAAACAAAGAAAAATTCGCCTTTCCTCGAGTCCCATGGATAGATTTTACATTTGAGTTCTGTTTTTTTTCTTTTATTTCCAAACTCTACGCGGGTTTTGTTCCGTTGCAGAACGCTATAAATGAGAGACTTTCAAACTGAACCGAGATAAAGCTGGAACAGCTGCCGGACTGGAACAGCAAAGGGGAGCTTTTGCTGAAGTCAGATCGAGTGCAAGAAAACAGGATTAGGTGAGGAGTGCAGATTTGGCGCTCTTGTTTCCGCTTGTTTTAAAGGTTCTGAAAACCGCACTCAGTGTCAGAAATGGAGAGATTCAAGTAGATAAGGGAAAGAGATAAAGGCAGATTCTATAAAGTGTACATTTGTAATCTAAAGTAAATTAACTCCAGAGTACTGATGCATTCTACTTTATAAAACTTTCCCTTTTTTGTAAACATTGACAGGTTTTCAAATCGGAAAGAAAGCGGTTGATGATTTGACGTTGAGATTTTCCGCCCTCCCTCCGGATTGGGCAATGAAGCAGATATCTGATTGGCTACTGAAACAACATTAGGAAATGCTGAACCATGTGACCAATCAGCAAGGGCCGCCCCACCATTCCTCCCGAAGGTATAACAGGGCGCAGTGTGGGCGGATTGGAGTATTCTCGGTGACAGTGTTTCTGGGATTGGGGGGGAATATGTCTGGAAGAGGAAAGGGCGGTATGAAAGCGCGCACCAAGGCGAAGTCTCGGTCGTCCCGGGCTGGCCTGCAGTTCCCGGTGGGCCGTATTCACAGGCTCCTGAGAAAGGGTAACTATGCTGAGCGTGTGGGGGCCGGAGCGCCGGTCTATCTGGCTGCGGTGCTGGAGTATCTGGCGGCTGAAGTCCTCGAACTGGCCGGGAACGCGGCCCGGGACAACAAGAAAACCCGCATCATCCCCAGGCACCTGCAGCTGGCCGTGCGCAACGACGAGGAGCTCAACAAGCTGCTGGGAGGGGTGACCATCGCTCAGGGAGGGGTGCTGCCTAATATCCAGGCCGTGCTGCTGCCCAAGAAAACCGCCCCCACGAAAAAGTGAAGAGGCTGATCTTGACTCTGACAACCCAAAGGCTCTTTTCAGAGCCGCTCACAATATCCGAGAAAGAAACTAGACCCCCACCTCTGTCAGGGTGATTTTTCCTTTTGATTACTAACAGTTAGTTATTGCCCTGCAATTAGCATGAATATTGGAGAGCCAGTGTGTGTGTTTTCTTATATCTACATCCTCTTGACCGCCTGCAGTCAGCCAGGTTCACAGTGAGAGCTGGGAGGCAAGGAGTTTGAAGGTTTATGATGAGGTATTGTAATGGAGTGGGGTGTGCATTATTTACTATTGTACTATACCTACCGATGCTGTGTCTCTTTATTCCTTGTCCTGTGCATGTGTCACCCAGCCCCTGTGCACCTCGTTCACAGCCAGTTTCACATTTCCTTTAACCACATTAGGAATAGCTGAAACGACCCAGTACAACAAATAGTAAGGCCACGAATTTATCATAACGAGTGGGCGCTGTCCCTCTGCGGTCTATTTTCGGGTGAATTCATGTACGCTGTTTTACCCTGCCCGTTGACAGAGAGCACATTAAACCTTTACTGAGTCATTTTCAGGTCGGTCCATGTTCCTCTTTAATGGTCGATCATTTCAGGAGCTCCAGCTCGCGGTGGAGTTCACCCCTGGCCAACTAAAGAAGTGCCCCATCTTTGAGTCCCACGGACAGCTACATTGTACATATTGTTACTTAATTCCCAAAACTCCGTGCGGGGTCTGTCCGGTTGTTGCAGAATGAGGCTTTCTGCTGTTAGATAGAAACTTTCAAAATGAACCGAGAGCAAAGCAGAACAGCTGCCAGACTGTAATACTTTATATGGAGTCAATTTGCAAGAAAGGAGGGGTTTTAAAAAACATTGTCTGAAGACAGTGTCCATATTAATAACCAGGAAGAATGTTGGGTGGAGTCCCTGCGAAACAGACAGGGCACTCGGCCCATCGGGTTTGTACCGACCGTCCGTAGAACATCTACTCAGGGAGACTGGGGAAGGGGAGATTGGGTGAACGAGTGTACACTTTCGTTATCTGAAAACAAGTATTCTCCGTAAAACTGTCACTTCCTTTGCCGGGCTTTTCAAATCTGAAAGAAAGTGGTTGATTATTTGGCGCCAATTTGTTGCCATTCCATTATGTAACTCCTGCGACATAAATGCAACAGGCAGTCCCCAGTTACTGAATCCTCAGCCAGGTTTATTTCCTTCAATGACACCTGCATTAACCCAGTGCAACAACAGCAACTCTTCGGTTATACCCATCCAGAAGCAGCTCCGGAAGATTCAGAAAATAATTCCTGGAGGCCGATTGGTTCACTTGAAATGACATTGTATCAATTTCAAAAAGCCCACCGATTTCATGTTCAGTATTCCTGAGATTAAATTAAAGATTAAAACACAAGACACACCGCCAGCAATTATGATCATACCTGACCTTTTATAAGGGATTGTTTAAAACCCGGAGTGCGGTCAGTGGGGACAGTTCTCAGGAGCACTGTGTGATCATGTCTGTGAGAGGCAGGAGGAGAGAGGGAGTGTTAAAACAGCCCAGACAAACTGTACAGCCCAGTATGTAACCGCCGTTCATCAACCCAAACAAACCCTCCGAGTGAAACACCTTAATACAATGTACCCCGACAAAGTTACAGAAACTCACTCCATCGGTACATTATTTCACCGAACACAATTTGCAATTGCTGTCTGTCTCAGGCAGCTGGAAATAATACCTCACTAAAACGTCTGCAAACCCGAGAATCAAAACTGAACACAGTAACATTCCTGGAAGGGGGGAATAAAGTACAAACACCCCAAGATGGAACATTAGTGTCTGGGCAGTGTGGCAGGTCGCGCTGTGACACATCATACCTGAAATATAACCTGCTGCAGTGGATTATACCCTCCCTGTGTGCTGCCATACCCATGATCAGGTCTCCGCTCTCAATGGGAGGGGTTGGGGTGGGCTCTGAAAACAGCCTTTGGTTCCGCTGGAGAAAGGGTGGATTTGTTCCGCCGCCGAATCCATAGAGAGTGTGGCCCTGGCGTACACCACATCCATGGGGGTGGGGGGGGGGGACCGTCTTGCGTTCAGCGTGCTCAGTGTAGGCGACTCCATCCCTGATCCCATTCTCCAGGAAAACCCTTTAATACCCCGCGGCTCTCCTCATCGATCAAGCCCGAGATGTGCTTGACCCCGCCACGGCACCGGGTGGCTGACTTCGTGAATGCCCTGGATGTTATCCCGGAGCACTTTCCGGTGCCGCTTCGCTCCACCTTTCCCCCCTTTACCTCTCCCAGACATCACGCTTCTTCACTCAAACCGCTGCTGAATGAGAGCGGAGCTGCTTCCCCTTCCCTGATGATACAGCCCGGCCTGGCCCTGACTGAGAAAGGGACAGAGAGTGAGAGACATTCCCGGCCGGAAAGTGAGGGACAGACAGAGCCCAGAAATGGCTCTGACCATCCAGCTCCTCCTCCAGCTCACTCCAGCCCCGAACTGTGTCTGTAACTGAACTTTTCCGCACAGTGGCCGAGAACTCAGTGCTCAGCGGAAAACCTACAGACTTTAGCCTCATGTACATAGAGAGGAAAAACAGGAGCTTCATAAAAACAGTTTGTTCCAATTAATCGTCATGTGCCGGCCTCTCTCTAACAAGAGGAGAAAGTGAGGTCTGCAGATGCTGGAGATCAGAGCTGAAAATGTGTTGCTGGAAAAGCGCAGCAGGTCAGGCAGCATCCAAGGAGCAGGAGAATCGACGTTTTGGTCATAAGCCCTTCTTCAGGATTCCTGAAGAAGGGCTCATGTCCGAATCGTCGATTCTCCTGCTGTTCCCATTTCAATACCAACTTCTCCTCCTGCCGCTGAAGTCGACCAAGTCATTTCTTGGGGATGCTGTGTGAAGCGGGGTTTCTGCGCCAGTGTTTCTCTCTTAAGACACTGTTTCTCTGAATGTAGGAAATGGAAACACTGGAAGTGTCCCTGAGCCGGTGGTCAGTGACAGCGAGAACGGAACCTCACGCTGATTTATTGTAGAGGGTGGGAGAGGGGCTGGATTAGGATCAGGGCAGGATTGACATCGATGAACATTGAAGGGCTGTCTGTACTGGGAGGCGGGACAGGGATCATTAGATCGGGCCTGAGCTCTTCTCTGAGAGGTGTGTGTGTGTGCGGGTCAGTGTGTGTGTAAGTGTGTGTGTGTCTGTGTGTCAGTGTGTATGTGTGTGTGTGTCAGTGTGTGTGTGATTGTGTATGTGTCATTGTGTGTGAGTTTGTGTATCTGTGTGTGAGAGTGTGTGTCAGTGTGTGTCTGTGTGTATCAGTGTGTGTATGCCTGTGTGTCTGTGTGTGTATCAGTGTGTGTATGTCTGTGTGCGTGTGAGTGTGTGTATCAGTGTATGTGTGTCTGTGAGTGTGTGTATCAGTGTGTGTATGTCTGTGTGTGTGTGTGTGTGTGTATGTGCCAGTGTGTGTATCAGTGTGTGTGTCTGTGTATCAGTGTGTGTATGTGTGTTTCTGTGTGTGTGTCAGTGTGTGTGTGTCTGTGTGTGTGTATCAGTGTGTGTATGTCTGTGTGTGAGTGTGTGTGTGAATGTGTGTGTGAGTGAGTGAGCTTGTGTGTGAGAGTGTGTGTGTCTCTGTGTGTGTGTATGGGAGTGTGTGTGTGAGTGTCTGTGTGTCAGTGTGTGTGCGTCTGTGAAAGAGTGTGTGTCAGTGTGTGTGTGTGTTTCAGTGTGGGCATGTCTGTGTGTATGTCTGTGTGTGTGAGTGTGTGTGTGTCTGCGTGTATGTGAATGTGTGAGTGTGTGTGAGTGTATGTGTGTGTGTGTCTGTGTGTATCTGTGTGTGTGTCTGTGAGTGAATGTGTGTGTGTCAGTGTGTGTGTCTGTGAGTGAGTGTGTGTCAGAGTGTATGTGTGTGTGTCAGTGTGTGTGTCTGTGAATGTGTGTGTCAGTGTGTGTCAGTGTGTGTGTGTGTGTCTGTGTGTGTGTCAGTGTGTGTGTGTCAGTGTGTGTGTCTGTGAGTGTATGTGTGTCAGTGTGTGTGTGTGTCTGTGAGTGAATGTGTGTGTGAGTGAATGTGTGTGTGAGTGTGTGTGTCTGTGTGTTGTTAGTGTGTGTGTGTCAGTGTGTATGTGTGTGTGAGCCTTTGTGTCTGTGCGTGTGAGTGTGTGTGTGTGTATGTGAGTGTGTGAGTGTGTGTGTCTCTGTGTGTGTGAGTGTGTGTGTCAGTGTGTGCCTGTGTGAGTGTGTGTCTGTGTGTGAGTGTGTGTGTCTGTGTGCGTGTGTGTGTGTGTGTGTCTGTGAGTGAATGTGTGTGTGTCAGTGTTTGTGTCTGTGTGTGTCAGTGTGTCTGTGAGTGAGTGTGTGTGTCTGTGTGTATCTGTGTGTGTGTCTGTGTGTATCTGTGTGTGTGTCTGTGAGTGAGTGTGTGTCAGTATGTGTGTCAGTGTGTGAGAGTGTGTGTGTCTGTGTGTGTGAGAGTGTGTGAGTGTGTGTGACAGTGTGTGTGTCTGTGAGTGTGTGTCATTGTGTGTTTGTGTGAGTTTGTGTGAGTGGGTGTGTCTATGTGTGAGTGTGTATGTGTGTATGAGTGTGTGTGTGAGTGTATGTGTGTGTGAGTATGTGTGTGAGTGTGTGTATCTGTGTGTGAGTGTGTGTGTGCGTTGTGTGTGTGTGTGTGTGTGCCTGTGTGTGAGTGTATGTGTGTCTGTGTTTGTGAGTGTGTGTGTGCGTTGTGTGTGTGTGTTTGTGTGAGTGTGTGTGAGTGTGTGTGTGTGTGTATGTGTGAGTGTGTGTGTGTGAGTGTGTGTATGTGTGTGTGAGTGTGTGTGAGTGTCTGTGTATGTGAGTGTGTGAGTGTGTGTGTCTCTGTGTGTGTGAGTGTGTGTGTCAGTGTGTGCCTGTGTGAGTGTGTGTCTGTGTGTGAGTGTGTGTGTCTGTGTGCGTGTGTGTGTGTGTGTGTGTCTGTGAGTGAATGTGTGTGTGTGTCAGTGTTTGTGTCTGTGTGTGTCAGTGTGTCTGTGAGTGAGTGTGTGTGTCTGTGTGTATCTGTGTGTGTGTCTGTGTGTCTGTGTGTATCTATGTGTGTGTGTCTGTGAGTGAGTGTGTGTCAGTATGTGTGTCAGTGTGTGAGAGTGTGTGTGTCTGTGTGTGTGAGAGTGTGTGAGTGTGTGTGACAGTGTGTGTGTCTGTGAGTGTGTGTCATTGTGTGTTTGTGTGAGTTTGTGTGAGTGGATGTGTCTATGTGTGAGTGTGTATGTGTGTGTGAGTGTGTGTATGAGTGTGTGTGTGAGTGTATGTGTGTGTGAGTATGTGTGTGAGTGTGTGTATCTGTGTGTGAGTGTGTGTGTGTCTGTGTGTGTGAGTGTGTGTGTGCGTTGTGTGTGTGTGTTTGTGTGAGTGTGTGTGAGTGTGTGTGTGTGTGTGTATGTGTGAGTGTGTGTGTGTGAGTGTGTGTATGTGTGTGTGAGTGTGTGTGAGTGTCTGTGTCTGTGTGTGTCAGTGTGTGTGTGTCTGTGAGTCAGTGTGTGTCCATGTGTGTGGCAGTGTGTATCTGTGTGTGTCAGTTTGTGAGTGTGTGAGTGTCTGTGTGTGTGTCTGTGAGTGTGTCCGTGTGTGTTTGTGTGTGTGTGAGTGTGTATGTATATGTGCATGTGAGTGTGTGTGTGTGTGTGAGTGTGTGTGTGCCTGTGTGTGTGAGTGTGTGTGTGTGTCAGTGTGTGCCTGTGTGAGTGTGTGTCAGTGTGTGCCTGTGTGAGTGTGTGCCTGTGTGTGTGAGTGTGTGTGTGTCTGTGTGTGTGTGTGAGTGTGTGTGTATGGGAGTGTGTGTGAGTGTGTGTGAGTGTGTGTCAGTGTGTATCTGTGTGTGTGTGAATGTGTGTGGGTGTCTGTGTGTGTTAGTGTGCGTGTGTGTGAGTGTGTTTGTGTGTGTGAGTACGTGTGAGTGTGTCTGTGTGTGAGAGTGTGTGTATGAGTGTGTGTGTCAGTGTGTGTGTGAATGTGTGTGAGTGTGTGTGTCTGTGTGTTAGTGTGTGTCTATGTGAGTGTGTGTGTGTATGTGTGTGTAAGTGTGTGTGTGTGTGTCTGTGTGTGAGAGAGAGTGTGTGTGTGTGTGTGAATGTATGAGTGTGTGTGAGTGTGTGTGTGTGTGTGTGTGTGTCTGTGTGTATCTGTGTGTGTGTGAGTGTGTGTGTGTGAGTGTGTGTATGGGAGTGTGTGTGTGTCAGTGTGTGTGTGAGTGTGTGTGTGTCTGTGAGTGAATGTGTGTGTCAGTGTTTGTGTCTGTGTGTGTCAGTGTGTCTGTGAGTGTGTGTGTGTGTATCTGTGTATGTGTGTGTGTGAGTGTGTGTGTCTGTGAATGTATGTGTCAGTATGTGTGTCTGTGTGTCAGTGTGTGTGTCTGTGTGTCAGTGTGTGTGTGTGAGAGTGTGTGTGCCTGTGTGTATCTGTGTGTGTGTGAGTGTCTGTGTGTATCTGTGTGTGAGTGTGTGTGTCTGTGTGTGTGTCTGTGAGTGTGTGTCATTGTG